>NC_057809.1:32271462-32571462 GCF_018294505.1 Triticum aestivum
CTACCTGGTCCTGCTACAGCTGCAATCTGGTTTCCTTGGCTCTGCCACTTGGAAGTAATATCCTCCAGTTTATCCATATTATCTTGTTTGTTATTGCTGATTGTGAACTTTATATATTGCTTGATTATCCTGGTTGTGCTGCTCATGTGTGGCTTGTGTGGTCGCCCCAATGCAGGTTTAAATCGGCGTGTAAGTGAAGGCGTTTTTCAACTTCACGCCTTCGACGTCGACCCCCTTCCCCCTGGTGCAATGCTATTTAATCAGGTAGACCCGTTCTGGCCCACAATACCATTTCTCTTTTCTAAAATCCAGGGTACTTCCAAAATTCATCTAAAATTTCTCTCTTTCCAATGGTACTACTTCTGAAAATTTTGGAGCCCTTTGCACATATTGTTTATTGATCATGTGTTAATTTTATTTTTCCAATGAGTAGAAATCATTATCTTTAAGATTCAAGGACGTTCGAGGAGTTTCCAGAACCATTGAAGACTTTGCTGAGCAAGGCAAGCAACCTACTTTGATCATGTTGAACCCATATTTGCATTACACTTAGAATTCTTTTTCATGCATAAAGTATTGTTTACTAGTATTGCTGGGTTTAGCTATGCCCCCTATGTGCTTGATATTGACACCCCTTTGACATTCTTATGCTAAGTAAATTAGCTAGGGTTTAGCTATGCTCTATGTGCTTGATATTGACACCCTCCTTTGACATTCTTAATACCCCTCCTTTATAACCATGTAGTGGTCACAAATAAATGTGCATCATATGTGCAAGTTTAATAGTAATACTTAGCCATGGTAGTCGCATGCATCATAGGACTTGGGAAAAATCTTTGTTACTCATAAATGTTTTACAAAAAACCCAAGGGTGTCACTAATGCCCATGGGATGATTCTGAAAATAAGGTTTTACAAAATGGAGATGAAGTGGAGATTTAGTTAGGTGATTGTGATCTTGACGAGATAGTCAAAGACATTCGATGAATTATGAAAATTTATGTCTAGCAAATGAGAATGGTGGATATTATATTGGTGGATAAATGAATCTTCAATAAACTTGAAGCAATTTGGATTTAGTTAGGCGATTATGATCTTGAACCAAATTTTTTTGATGCATTTATTTAGTTCATTGTGATCTTGAGGAGATAGTCAAAGATGTTCGGTGGATTATTAATCTTTGCCAATTTGAATTTAATTATGTGATTGTGATATTGAACCGTATTTCATGATGGATTACGAGATTTTAGGTGGATTTAGTTACGTGATTTAATCTTAAGAAGATAGTCTAAAATGCTCGGTTGATTATGAGAGTTTAGCTATGGTAGATGGCCATGGTGATTTATTGGTGGATAAATAGATCTTTAATTTTTTTGGAACATTTCGGGTTTGGTTAGGTGATTGTGATCTTAAACCAAATTTCATGATAGATTATGAGGTTTTGGTTGGATTTAGTTAGGTGATTGTGATCTTAAACCAAATTTCACGGTAGATTATGAGGTTTTGGTTGGATTTAGTTAGGTGATTGTGATCTTGACGAGCTAGTAAAAGATGTTTGGTGGGTTATGTGAATTTAGGCCTAGTAGGTGAGCATGGTGGTAATTTTATCAGTTAACTTAATTTTTAATAAACTTGAGAAAATTTGGATTTAGTTAGGCGATTGTGATCTTGAACCAAATTTCATGGTGGATTACGAGATTTTAGATGAATTTAGTCAGTTGATTGTGATCTCGAGGAGATACTCAATGATATTAGATCAATTAATTAACCTTGAACAATTTGAATTTAGTTAGGCTATTGTGATATTGAACCGAATTTCATGGTGATTTATGTGATTTTAGGTGGATTTAGTTAAGTTATTATGATCTTGAGAAGATGGTCAAAGATGTTCGGTGGATTTTAAGATTTTAGGTCTAGTACATGAGCATGGTATGGTGACTATTATATTGGTGGATAAACAAACGTTTAATTTAGGTTGAAACAATTTGAATTTAGTTAGATGATTGTGATCTTTTAAGCAAGTTCACTGTGGATTTTGATGTTTGGGTTAGATTTAGTTAGGTGATTGTGTCCCGACGAGATAGTCAAAGATGTTTGATGGATTATGTGAGAATTTATGCCTAGTAAGTATGGTGGTTATTATATTAGTGGAGAAATGGATTTTAAGTAAACTTGGAGTAATTTGGATTTAGTTAGGCGATTGTGATCTTGAACCAAATTTCATGGTGAATTACAAGAATGTAAATGGACTTAACTAGTTGCTTGAGATCTTGAGGAGATAGTCCAAGATGTTCGGTGAATTAACTAATCTTTTTTAACACAGTACAGGCGCAGTCGCTCATATAAACGCGCATACACGCACACCCTATCCCTATGAGCACCTTGAGAGCTGGCATATCATCTTGATATTTTACGAAGTTACCGTGGACGCCTCGTAGTCGACGGGAACAATTTTGATTTAGTTCAGTGATTGTGATATTGAACCAAATTTGTCGGTGATTTATTTGATTTTAGGTGGATTCAGTTAGGTGATTTTGTCTTGAGGAAGATAGTCAAAATATTCGGTGGATTATGAGATTTTAAGTATGGTAAATGAACATGGTGATTATTATATTGGTAGATAAACATATATTTAATTTAGTTTGGATTAGTTTGGATTTAGGTAGGTGATTGTGATTTTTTAATCAAATTTTACGGTAGATTATGAGGTTTTGGTTGGATTTAGTTAGATGATTGGGATCTTGACGAGCTAGTAAAAGATGTTTTGCTAGATTATGTGAAATTAGGTCTGGTAGGTGAGCATGTTGGTTATTATATTGGTGGATAAATGGATTTTTAGTAAACTTGAAAAAAAAATTGGATTTAGTTAGGCGATTATGATCCTGAACCAAATTTTATGGTCGATTATTAGATTTTTGATGGATTAGTTAGTTGATTGTAATCTTGAGGAGATAATCAAAGATATTTGATGTATTATTTAATCTTGACCCAAGTTGGATTTAGTTACGTTATTGTGATATTTGAACTAAATTTCTCTGTAATTTATGAGATTTTAGTTGGATTTTGGTTAGGTGATTGTGTCTTGAGAAGATAATCAAAGTTGTTTGGTGGATTATTAGATGTTAGATCTAATAAATGAGCATGGTGATTATTATATTGGTGGATAACATATATTAATTTAGTTTTGAAACAATTTGGATTTAGTTCGGTGATTGTGATCTTTTTAACCTAATTTACAGTGGATTATAAGGTTGGGTTGGATTTAGTTAGGGATTGTGATTTTGACGAGCTAGTAAAGATGTTCGATGAGTTATGAATTTAGGTCTAGTAGGTTAGCATGTTGATTATTATTTGGTGGATAGAGGATGATGCCCACATAAGTGACTCAAGGCGATGATGCCACTACTGAAAATAACTGATAAACAAGGCAATAAAGGAGAGACTGGGGTAGTGGCAGCAGCTGGACTTTGATCCAGCATTCCACGTGCATGTGCACTCTCCGTTCCCGCTGATTCGGCTTGGTGTCCTTGTCTTGTTTGTGGATTTTTGTGTCACGCACTTGATCAAGCACCCCACGTTCTCCTAATGTGCGCCCTTGGCCTTGACGATAGGTAAGTGTCGTGTTCTCAGGCACGTCTCGTGGGTAAAATTCAGGTATGTGTCGATTGTCTAAGCTCTTGCTCGCCATTGGTGGTGCTTGAGTGTGGTGTTATGGTGTCGTCCAGCAAGGGAACACGGGATGTGGGATCAAGACAGCACACATGGCAATCCGCCACCAGGCAACGGACGCCCGTCCGGACTTACAGGCAGCCAAGGTAGACACAAAGGTGGATGTTGAGCTCCATAACAGTCTCAACAGTGTGCTCATCAGTAAGAGCAGCACGAGCAAGAAGATCCTATATACTCCTCTTAGGAAATAAAGAAGCCATTAGAGGTAGAAGAAGAAACCTCAATCTCAAGGAAGTAGTGACTTCTTTAATAAACATGGTGCAATTTGGATTTAGTTAGGCGATTTTTATCTTGAACCAATTTCATGATGAAGTACGAGATTTTTCAATGGATTTAGTTGATTGTGATCCTGAGGAAATAGTTAAAGATGTTTGGTGTATTAATTAATCTTGAACAATATGAATTTAGTTGGGTGATTGTGTCATTGAACCAAAGTTCTATGTGATTTATGAGATTTTAGTTGGATTTAGTTAGGTGATGGTGTCTTGAGATGATAATCAAAGGTGTTCGTGGATTATGAGATTTTAGGTCTAATAGATGAGCATGGTGATTATTATATTGGTGGATAAACAGATATTTAATTTATTTTGGAACAATTTGAATTTAGTCAGGTGATCGTGATCTTTTAACCTAATTTTACGGTGGATTAGAAGGTTCTGGTTGGATTTAGTTATGTGATTGTGATTTTGACGAGCTAGTAGAAGATGTTCGATGAATTATGTGAATTTAGGTCTAGTAGGTGAGCATGTTGATTATTATAATTGTGCATAAATGTGTCTTTAATAAATTTTGAACAATTTGCATTTAGTTAGGCTATTGTGATATTGAACCGAATTGCACGATAATTTATGTGAATTTAAGTGGATTTAGTTAAGTTATTATGATCTTGAGAAGATGGTCAAATATGTTCGGTGGATTTTAAGATTTTAGGTCTAGTACGTGAGCATGATGACTATGACACTGGGGGATAAACAGACCTTTAATTCAGTTTGGAACAATTTGAATTTAGTTAGATGATTGTGATCTTTTAAGCAAATTTGCTGTGGATTTTGATGTTTGGGGTTAGATTTAGTTAGGTGATTGTGTCCTGACGAGATATTCAAAGATGTTCAATGGACTATGTGAGTATTTATGCTTAGTAAGTAAGGATGGTGGTTATTATATTAGTGGATAAATGAACTTTTAGTGAACTTGGAGTAATTTAGATTTAGTTAGGGGATTGTGATCTTGAACCAAATTTCATGGTGAATTCCGAGATTTTAAATGGATTTAATTAGTTGCTTGAGATCTTAGAGATAGTCCAAGATGTTTGATGGATTAACTGATCTTTTCTTGAACACAATACAGACGCAAGCGCTCATATAAACGCGCTACACTCACCCATATGAAAGGCATACACGCACACTCTACCCCTATGAGCACCTTTGAGAGACTGAGATGGCATATCATCTTGATATTTTACGAAGTTACCGTAGACGTCTTGTAGTCGACGCGAACAATTTGGATTTAGTTCGGTGCTTGAGTTATTGAACCAAATTTCTCGGTGATTTATTTGATTGTAGTTTGGATTCAGTTAGGTGATTGTATCTTGGGAAGATAGTCAAAATATTCAGTATATTATGAGATTTTAGGTATGGTAAATGAACATGGTGATTAATATATTGGTAGATAAACATATATTTTATTTAGTTTGGATCAGTTTGGAATTAGGTAGGTTATTGTGATCTTTTAATCAAATTTTATGAGGAATTATGAGGTTTTGGTTAGATTTAGTTAGGTGATTGGGATCTTGACGAGCTAGTAAAAGATGTTTGGTAGATTATGTGAACTTAGGTCTGGTAGGTGAGCATCTTGGTTATTATATTGGTGGATAAATGGATTTTAAGTGAGCTTGAAAAAATTGGATTTAGTTAGGCGATTGTGATCTTGAATCAAATTTTATGGTGGATTATCAGATTTTTGATGTATTAGTTAGTTGATTGTGATGTTGAGGAGATGGTCAAAGATGCTCGATGTATTAATTAATCTTGATCAATTTGGATATGGTTAGGTGATTGTGATATTGAATTTTTTTTGTGATTTATGAGATTTTAGTTGGATTTAGTTAGGTGATTGTGTCTTGAGAAGATAATCGAAGATGTTTGGTGGATTATTAGATTTTATATCTAATAAATGAGCATGGTGATTATTATATTGGTGGATAAACATATTTAATTTAGTTTGGAACAATTTGGATTTAGATCGGTGATTGTGATATTTTAACCTAATTTATAGTGGATTATAAGGTTTGGATTGGATTTGGTTAGGTGATTGTGATATTTTAACCTAATTTAAAGTGGATTATAAGGTTTGTGTTGGATTTAGTTAGGTGATTGTGATTTTGACGAGCTAGTAAAAGATGTTCGATGGACTAAGTGAATTTAGGTATAGTAGGTAAGCATGTTGATTAAGCATCCCACGTTCTCCTAATGTGTGCCCTTGGCCTTGACGATAGGTAGCGCCGTGTTTTCGGGCACGTCCCGTGGGTAAAATTCAGGTATGCGTCGATTGTCTAAGCTCTTGCTCGCCATTGGTGGTGCTTGAGCGTGCGGTTATGGTGTCGCCCAGCAAGGGAACACGGGACGTGGGATCAAGATAGCACACATGGCAACCCGCCACCAGGCAACGGACGCCCATCCGGACTTACAGGGAGCGAAGGTGGACACAAAGGTGGATGTTGAGCTCCATAGCAGTCTCAACAGTGTGCTCATCAGTAAGAGCAGCACGAGCAAGAAGATCCTGGATACTCCTCTTAGGAAATAAAGAAGCCATTAGAGGTAGAAGAAGAAACCTCAATCTCAAGGAAGTAGTGACTTCTTTAATAAACATGGTGCAATTTGGATTTAGTTAGGCGATTGTTATCTTGAAGAAATTTCATGGTGAGTTACAAGATTTTTCAATGGATTTAGTTGATTGTGATCCCGAGGAAATAGTTAAAGATGTTCGGTGTATTAATTAATCTTGAACAATATGAATTTAGTTGGGTGATTGTGTCATTGAACCAAAGTTCTATGTGATTTATGAGATTTTAGTTGGATTTAGTTAGGTGATCGTGTCTTGAGATGATAATCAAAGGTGTTTGTGGATTATGAGATTTTAGGTTTAGTAGATGAGCATATTATTATATTGGTGGATAAACAGATATTTAATTTATTTTGGAACAATTTGAATTTAGTCAGGTGATTGTGATCTTTTAACCTAATTTTACGGTGGATTATAACGTTCTGGTTGGATTTAGTTAGGTGATTGTGATTTTGACGAACTAGTAAAAGATGTTTGGTGAATTATGTGAATTTAGGTCTAGTAGGTGGGCATGTTGATTATTATATTGGTGCATAAATGTATCGTTAACACATTTAGAACAATTTGGATTTTGTTAGGTGATTGTGACCTTGAACCAAATTTTATGGTGGATTAAGAGATTTTTGATGGATTAGTTGATTGTGATCTTGAGAAGATAGTCAAGATGTTTGGCGGATTAATTAATCTTGAACACTTTGGATTTAGTAGGTGGTTGTGATACTCAACCGAATTTCACGCTGGATTATGAGATTTTAGGTGGATTTAGTTAGATGATTGTGTCTTAAGAATATAGTGAAAGATGTTTGCTGGACTATGAGATTTTATGTTTAGTAGAAGAGAATGGTGATTATTACATTGGTGGATAAACATATCTTTAATTTAGTTTGGGACAGTTTTGATTTAGTTAGGTGATTGCTATTTTTCAACCAATTTTACTGTAGATTTTGAGGTTTTGTTGATTTAGTTAGGTGACTGTGATCTCGACGAGTTAGGCAAAGATGTTTGGTGAATTATGTTAATTTAGGTCTAGTAATTAAGTGAGCATGGTGGTTATTAGATCGGTGGATAAATGGGCCTTTAGTAAACATGGAGCAATTTGGGTGTAGTTAGGCGATTGTGATCTTGAACAAATTTCACGGTGGATTACGAGATTTTCGATAGATTTAGTTAGTAGATTGTGATCTTGGGAAGATGTCAAAGATGTTCGGTGGATTAATTAATCTTGAATAATTAGAATTTAGTTAGATGATTGCGATATTGAACCAAATTTCTTCGTGATTTATGAGATTTTAGTTGGATTTAGTTAGGTGATTGTATTTTGAGATGATAATCAAAGATATTTTGTGGATTATGAGATTTAGGTTTAGTAGATGAGCATGGTGATTACTATATTGATGGATGAACAGATATTTAATTTAGTTTGCAACAATTTGGATTTAGTTAGGTGATTGTGATCTTTTGACCAAATTTTACGGTGGATTATGAGGTTTTGGTTGGATTTTAGTTAGGTGATTGCGATCTTGACGAGCTGGTAAAAGATGTTCGGTAGATTATGCGAATTTATATCTAGTAAGTGAGCTTGTTGGTTATTATATTGGTGGATAATTTTTTTTAATAAACTTGAATTTTTTCGGATTTAGTTAGGCGATTGTGATTTTGAACCAAATTTTATGTTGGATTATGAGATTTTTAATGGATTAGTTAGTTGATTGTGATCTTGAGGAGATAGTCAAAGATGTCCGGTGTATTAAATAATCTTGAACAATTTGGATTTGGTTAGGTGGATGTGATATTGAACCAAATTTCTCTGTGATTTATGAGATTTTAGTTGGATTTAGTTAGGTGATTATGTCTTGAGAAGATTGTCAAAGATGTTTGGTGGACTATGAGATTTTAGGTCTAATAGATGAGCATGGTATTATTATCTTGGTGCATAAATGGATCTTTGATCAACCAAGGTTCCTTATCTTGCTGTTTGTTAAAGTCAAACAACTGATAATGAAGTTTATCAACATGTAATAAAGGGTATACATGTTTTCTCATACTCATGTAGTCCGTTCATTCCTAAACTATATGTTCTTTTGTTAAAACCTTGAAATATTAAGATGTTAGGGTAAATAAATTCCTTCAGAATTAATAATAGAAAAGTTTTGCTATGCAATAAGATACAGTTGTATGCAAAAAATAACCTTGTCTTATATAGTTATATATCAAAACTATGGATTTTCTATGCATTTCCTGCAATCATTAATGTTCATCGTCTTTGTTGGGATTTTATTTGGCACCTGCGGCAACGCGCTGTCGGGCACGACGGACGCTGCCAGGTCCGCATCGACATCGTGTTGGCCTCTGCATGATGAACTACATGGTAAAGTTCAGCTGACGTTCCTCTGTTTTCTTCTACTACAAGAGTTCTGACGATTTGTACTACTTGGCTGCAAACTTATGCCGTTTGCATCACCATGCGGAAGTGGTAAGAATGCAGCAGCAAATCCAATAGTACATAATCATGACAGTATTCCAATGCAGCAGCAAATCCAATAGTAGGTAGTCATGACAGTATTTCGCCACCGCTAATCTTGCTGTCTTTTATGGTTGCAGGTTTGTTCTTCTGGCATTATTCATGGTTCTCATCATAGCCATACTGAATGATGGCAAGTGGCATCTCTGAATTTATCATATGAATTATGACTTTATGAGCTTGCCTGGCTACTGACCTGCTGTGTGGGAAGGGCATCCTTTTACCAGAACTATGGATTTTAATATGCTCCATTTCCTTCAGGTCTTTTATTGCTACATCCTTGATTTATCTGAGTCCATTGGGGTTGCTCATGAATTACAGCATTTAGGCTTACAGTAGGATTAACTTCCCTGAGAATCAATAATAGAAAAGTTTTGGTTAAGAGCAAAGAAAATGTACTTCACTGGTTAATAGGAATCCATCTCACGTTTTCTTATGTTGTGCCTTTCTCAAAGTAAAAAAAAAGCATAAGTCGGAGAGAGAAATTACTTTACTAGTTAAGACAACTAATTTGCATACAATGGCAGCAATGCACAAGCAGTGTCAGTGTTAGCGTGTACTTATTTCAGAGATGATTGGAGTAAGCAGCCACCATCTAATCGAATCACAATTAATAGACTAGTAGGTAAAGATATTGGAGGGCTACTTTCAGATCAATTCATGACTATACGTATGGTATGAGGCTATTCCTATTGCCGCGAACTTGTTGAACACGGCAATACTGGTGAACAAAAAGCACAAGTGTGTGTGCAGTGCGAGCTAAGAAAGCCGGTTAATCATTCAGTGTTATGCATGGTATTCAGTCATGATTGTCAAGTGTCAAGTTCAGTTTTAAAAGCTGAACCCTCAAGTGTTAAGTTTAGGTAACAGGGGCTGTGGAGTAACTGTAGCTCGTTCAAATCCTGAATGTCAAGTTCAGAATATGATACTCAATTATCATGACAAAATTTACTACTTTGGAATGTGTGGGTGCGCTTGTTTCGACTAGTTGATCTAATCATCTTGAATTGACAGGTTTTCTGAATATACTCGCAAGTCGCAACCATGGCCTTACAGTGCTACACGCCTCTGCTGAAGCCCCAACTGGCCCAAGTCTCGGTTAACCCTTGCATTAACACGATACAGATTCCAGGTTTGCTTTGCCTCGCACGAATATGCTCGTTCCATGACATCTCGCTGGATATACACTGGATAACATGTGTTGATGTGTGGATGCACTGGCTAGCGATTAGTTATTCTAATACTCTTCTGATAATTATCTTCTCTTAATATACACGAAATAATGGCCTTACCGAGTCAGTGCTCCGCCCCTCTGCTAAAGCCCTAACTGGCCCAAGTCTCGGCCAGCCCTTCTCTAAATCGATGCAGATTGCAGGTTTGCCTTATGCTCCTTGCATAAGCTAGTTATCTCTGGCCATATTTCATTTTTATCCTACTTGCATCCTGCCTGATGACTTTTCTTTTGTGCCACCAATTTTAGTGTATGTTCGAGGAGTAGCAGATTTTACGGATCTTTTTTTTGTGTCGTTGCTTCATCAAATGGAAATTTAAGTAACGGGAGATTCGTCAACTGGAAATTTAAACCAGTTTATGATTTGGTAAGGAATCCATATATATTAGTGTGTGTTGTTATGTTGAGCTCTAAATAACGGGGAGCACACAAAATTACATTCAATCCAAATAGAGCTGGTGTTTGCATATGTATGTTGTATTCAAATAAACTGTTTTTTTTGGGTGTTCATTTTCGTGTTAATAATGGTGATTGTTATTCATTTGGAACCATCATGTAAACCTAGCTGGACTTGGTTAAACTATAATTTTCCATGTTTCAAAATACTATACGGTTTAGTACTTTGTTCTGAGAGTCTTTCTTCTCAAAATGGATTTTTTCCCCAGTATTCTCCTAAATCTTTTTGGTGTCTTGATGTGATCTGATCATCAGAATGCATGAACTGTATTGAATTCTTGTAAGGGAGCATTAGAATGTTGCTTGTCCTGATCTAATTATCTGCAATCCACAGGTTATGCAACTGCACTTGCAATGGTAGCAGGAACGACCTTTGCTTGGGCGACCTTCTCTGTTATGATATTGTTGTCTAAGTTAAAGAACCTAAATCTGCTCCATGGTTTTGTTATGTTGGATGTGCCCCAAGAAACTTCTTTCTTTTGATTTTTGTTGTCAATATATTCTGTGGATGCTCCTCATACTCATTATGAAGTTTGGCAAATATCAATTCTCTGGATGTTCTTCATAACTATGGCGAAAGTTCAAATGTTAGCATAGCCAATAAGTTGTGTGTTCGGCAATGACACAATGCACAGGTCAAGTGTTAGTTTTCTGAAACTATTGTACTGTGAACTGTTGCTAACTTCCTCACTTTTATTTGTAGTTTGGCCAACGTACCTGGTGTCGGAAAAGAGCTTAGCAGGACTATTGACCGTCTTGAGAATTGTCTTGAGAAGTGTCTCGGCCTCAGACATGACACTTGAGAATTCAGATTTTTTGTAGCGCAGAACCCATTAGCTCCTATCTTTGTGCTAGCTAAACTTGAACTTAAGTTGTAGTGGTGTAGTCAAATTATTTGTGTACTGAATTTTTGTTCTTCTTTTCTTTCAACAGTGATCACGTTTAAATGAGTGGAGACATTGTGCCGCGTCGCACCAGACAAGAGGTGTACACTGCGGACGCGTCCGCAAGTTTTGACTGCTTGCTATGGCTGGCGGGCAGATGCGGACGTCCGCATCTTCATGTTTAGCTGATTTGCGTAATGCTAAGTACAATATGCTAGCTAGCTTTGTATATAACTTTGTTGCGCTAGCTATACACGCTCAGATTTCATTGTGAATTTTATTCCGAACACAAAAGTTCAACCTCATGTACACATACAGGCTCATGAGGGGAAGTCCTATACGACGCTCTTTGCGTCAAAATGCTGGGGCTTCGCACAGAGCGTCTCAGTTTGCGGGCTTTGTGGGCCGGGTTTTTTCGACCGTACCGAGTGGCTCCAAAAAAATGTGCACTATTCCGTAGTGGAGAGAAGGCGATACAACCAACTGAGCTAGTGAGCATCGGTGATTATTTCACAACACCAACTATTAAGAACCAAAGTCCAGCACAGATTTGAAGAATTTCTGAAATTACAAAAGCAAATTTTTTCTAAGCAGCTACAATCATAAATGCTAAAAAATATTTTCTGAAAATCGTGAACAGTTTTATGAAATGGGAACATATTTTGTAATTCCAAAACAAAATTTGGAAAAGCGAACATTTTCTGAAACTCAAAAAAATGGAAACTTCAACATTTTAAGAAATTTATAAACAATTTTTTAAAATGGGAACAATTTAAGTTCCAAATAATTTTTAAATAAACTTCTGAATAATTTTTAAAATGAAAAACAAAATTTGAAAACATAAACATTTTTATACATTTGCGAACAATTTATGGAACACCTGCAAAGATGGAAACAAGAACATTTTTTAAACAATATGTGAATATTTTTGAAAGCATGAACATTTTTCAAAATTCCGAACAATTTTTGAAAAGTTGTAAACATTTTTAAGAAAAACATACCAAACAATTTTTAAAAACAAATTGTGAATATTTTTGAGAGCACGAACATTTGTCGACATTCTGAACAATTTACTAAAAGGTTGTAAACATTTTAAAGAATAACATAGCAAACAATTTTTTATAAATGAACATGTTTTGAAAACCACGAACAATTTTTGAAACATGAACATTTTTTAAACAAGGACAATTTTTGAAAATTGAGAACAAGTCCATTAACATTTTGTAAAATTGTGAACAATTGTTTATAATGTGAACATTTTTTGAAATTATGAACATTTTTATGAAAAGCACAATCATTTTTTTGAAAATCTTGGAAATTTTTCAGATTTATGAACAAAACAAAAAACACAACGATTTTAAAAATAAGTAAAAATAAAATTGAAGAAATAAAAATAAAATGAAAGGAAAGAAAACAAAAAACGAAATAGAAACAAAACAAAAAGAAAGAAAAAGGAAAAGGAGAGAAAAGAAGAAAAAACAGGAAAATGTAAAAAAGGAAAAAATACAGAACAAGAAAAAAAACGATTCAGGAACCTTCTAGAAGTTTCCCAAAACCAGAAAAAAAAAACCAGCTGAGAACCTTTAGAAGGTTCCCAAAACCGGGGACGATGAAGCCCTTAAACGGGCTGGCCCAGTTGAACAAATCGCTCGATCTCTTCTGTGCCAAGCCTCCACACCTTGACGCATCATGCGTCAAATAGGAAATTCCGCTCATGAGGACGTACACATTCAGATTATCTAGACAGTCGGGCCAAAGTGGTATTACAAAAGGAGCATGTTCAATCAAAAATTCATTTTGGCAAAAATATACCACATCGGGTCATCACCATGAAAAACCTTAACAACGTATAAGAACCAAAGGCCCGAGTGAGGGCCAACTCACAGTGTACAACATTTTTTTTGCCTGAATTCTTAATCGCGCAGCTGTGCCGGATGGACGTTGCGAGCGCATATGCGAGCTGTCCGATATATGCCCACTTGCTACACGACAAAACTGCTAAGAAAAAAGTCTCCTTCCTCCTCGCTATGTACCTGGCGTTGTCAGGTGGTGGATGGTCACTAAAGATTACCTGCATGCATGTGTTGATGCCTATTTCGTCTCAAATTTTTTTTAAAAGCTATAACCTTTGAACCGAGTGTCAAAATGAAAATCCGTTTTCACCATTTGGTTTCTTGCGACGAGATTTTTAAAACTAGATCCCATATATATATATATATATATATATATATATATATATATATATATATATATATATATATATGTTTCGATGATTTTTTTAAAGCAACTTTGGTTCTAATCGAGGCAATTTAAGTACTAAACAGAAGCAACTTCCTTGCATCATGTGTACTAGTGAATTTACCTATTAAGTATATCATAGACTACATAAAAATCATGTGGAACAAATTTTCATCGTATGTAGGCAACTGAGCATCATTAGTAGGCAACTTTAAAATTACATGGAGGCAACCTTCAATGCTAAAGAAGCAACTTGCGTTCAACATATATTATGCATATTTTGCATTCAACCTTCAGCGTGTGTGTTGGCTAGCCAGTTCGCAGGTGTTGGCTAGTTGAGAAAGTGGGGATAGATGAGAAGTTGCATACGGGGTGATGAGAATTTCATAGAGGACGGATCAGACAATTGCCCACAAAATTACACAAGTTGTTCATAATTTTCACTTGTAGAAAAAAGCCCTTTAGTCCCGGTTCGCAACAGCCTTTAGTCCCGGTTGTGCAACCGGGACTAAATAAGCGCGACTAAAGACCCCCCCCCCTTTAGCCGCGGCTCTTACGGACCGCGACAAAAGTCTTTAGTCCCGGTTCTTGTGGCTGACCGGGACCAAAGGCCCGCCACGTGGGCGCCCGTGGTCCGTCGGGGCCGAGGACCTTTAGTCCCGGCTCTCGTGGCCAACCGGGACTAAAGGCCTCCTCCGCAGGTTTAGGGTTTTAGCCCCCCTAAACCTGGTTTCTTTTTAATTTGTAGTGTTTTATTTGTTTTATATTTTATTTTGTGTTTTATTTTATTTTTGATGAAGTTTCAGTACACATATTCTACGCTTCTATATACATGCATATGAAATTTCAAACAAGAAGAATTCAAGAGGAATATATAATATATATTCAATCTCGGGTGACCATATACAACTTCGAACAAGTTTCCATACACAATTAGGATGGATGACCATATACAACTTCGAACAAGTTTCAATCTCGGGTATGCATATAAATTTCTTCGTCCTCGGTATAGTGTTGTCCTTTAGGATTGATGACTTCCCTCATGAAAAATCCTGCTAATTCTTCTTGAATTGGTCGGAAGCGAGCTTCTGGACTAAGCCTCCTCCGCAAGTTATTCGTCGCGTTCCGCACGCTAGCTGATGCCTTCCGCTCAGTGGTTTGTCTCCGGATGTTCTCACAAACATAGTATCCACATAGATCGGTCCCCGATGGCTGCTCATCCACATTAACTAACTTTCTGAAATCTAGCTCATGTTTGAATTCACCGACAGTTTCTTCTGAGAACCGTCTCCAAACCCTACAGGGCAAAGAAAATTAAATGAATAAGGTATTTATTAGTTAGTTGATATTAGGAAATGAAGAGACCGATCGATATAGAGCTCAAATGATTGAAAATAATTACTTTTGCAGCATTTTTCTCATGTCGGCCCAACGCTTTGGATCCGAATCCTTAGACACTGGTAGAAAAAGGGCCTACAGTCCCGGTTCGGTACTAATACCTCCCCCCTTTAGTCCCGGTTCAATCCAAAACCGGGACTAGGAACCGGGACTAAAGTGTCGGTACTAATACCTCCCCCCTTTAGTCCCGGTTCAATCCAGAACCGGGACTAAAGGGCGCGGCCACGTGGAGCTCCACCTTTAGTCCCGGTTGATAACACCAACCGGGACTAAAGGAAATTTTATGATTTTTTTTTTGAAATTTTTTTTTGAAATTTTTTTATTTTTAAATTTCTGAATTATTTTAACCTCTAGTCTGTAATCACCACCCCTCATCACTTCTCAATTTATCCTTTAATCACCCCTCATCATTCCAAATCATCTAACTTCCCGACCGGTCACCCATCCCTCTCACTACTCTAGCCCAAGCACGCTTAACTTCCGGGTTCTATTCTCCCACGCTCCAAGTCTGCACTTGTTGTTTTCCTGACAATAGTAAGATGTCAATCCTATTAACCTTTAGGAATTTTGCTTGAGCATGAAGTGACACATTTCACTGTTTGAGTTTGAAACTATTGTTTTAAAAAACAATAATTATTTAGTAACACTAATATTTCTTGAATAATTAGTTTGACCATTGTTTGACCACAGTTTGACCACAGTTGACCACAGTTTGACCAGATTTGACCAAAATTGAAAAAATTAAAATAATTATTTAGTAACACTAATATTCTAGAATAATTAGTTTGACCATTGTTTGACCATAGTTTGCCCACTGTTTGAATATTTTTCAATTTTTTCCACTCTAAATCTTAAAAGCCCCGTAACTTTTTTTCTATTAGGTTTTTGAGGATTTTGAAAATGTTTAACGGGGTTCCCCCCGTTAAATTTGGATGTAACTTTTCGAGTAGATGATTTTTCATATAAAAAACTTTTTCATCCGAGTTAGTATGCAAAAGTTATGCCCATTTTTACAAATTTTAGAGAGATTTTGCAAATAAAGTCAAAATTCACATTTGCAAATTTTCCCAACAACTAGACCACATATCACATGAGAAACTTATTTTCTTTTATTTTTTTGACATTTCCATTATTTTCTTATATTTTTTTAAAAACTGAAAAGGCGATCCACGGGGGGGGGGGGGGGGTAGAGTTTGAAAATGGGACCTTTAGTACCGGTTCGTGGCACGAACCGGGACTAAAGGTCTCAACCCCATTAGTTCCGGTTCGTGCCTCAAACCGGGACTAAAGGTTTAATCTTTAGTCCCGGTTTGAGGCACGAACCGGAACTAAAGGTCATCGCACCCTTTAGTCCCGGTTCGTGGCTTAAACCGGGACTAAAGGGCCCTAGTGAACCGGGACTAATGCCTTAGCCGCACGAACCGGGACCAATGCTCACATTAGTCCCGGTTCTAGACTGAACCGGGACTAATGGGCTGAGCCGGCCTGGACCATAGCCCTGTTTTCTACTAGTGAGAGTCCATGATTAGAACTGTGGAGGTGTGAAGTTCAATATTTAGCAGAATCCAGTGGAACCTGCGGACACGTTACATGCACAGTCATGCATAACTCATCGATTAGACATACCATGCATGGAGTAAACAAAATAGAATGGGCACAAGAGAGAAACACTCACCCAAAATGGTAAGGAAATAGAATATGAGTTTTGAGTTGATGCTTTCTAAGAAACTTGTACAGGTCTTTCTCCATGTCTTTGTGGTGATGTTCTAACACATGTCCATTAACGATATGTGGGTCAATGAACCCAACATCATGGATGTTTCTTATTTTGCATTCCCAAATCTTCAATCTGCATAATAGCGTACGCAACAATATAGTTAGGACAATATATATATATATAGTGCAGGCAATGAAGAACGAGATGAGGTAGAAATAAATCACTTACAGAACGTAGCAACTCAGCATAGATTTGTCGAGGGCGCGCAGATTGAACAGCTGGAATAATTCACTCATATGAACTTCTACAGAGTACCGTTTGATGTGATGCTCATGTGTAACATCCGCATAAACATATTCTTTGTCGGCCCATGTTATGAATTGCTTGTACCAACGTAGCAGATTTCGCATTTGTGTTGGTAGACTATTTTCCTTCTCAGGCTCGACGAGAGGCCCCTTCCGCACATATTGTAATGTTATCTCACCTGCAGGCGCATCCTCAAGGTCTAAGAAGGCACGAACAGTCAAACCCATCTCGGACGCTTGTTTCATGGCAGCCGCTACAGTCAATCCAAGTGCTGCCGCAGCTGCTATGATCTCGGGGTCCTCTTCCGAACCGGCTTTCACTATGAGCGGGGGGATCGATTGTTTCTTCTGCATCCCGAGCTGGTCAACTTGTTTCCCGCTTTTTTTACTTTCTTCCTCCTTCAATATTTTTGCTTGCCTACGAAGTTCATGTCCATAGTCGTCAGGCATATTCAGCTCGGCTCGGGACGGTGTCGTCAAAAAATCCTTAGCCCACTTCTTTTGCTTCTCAGTGAATACTTGCTTGGGCTCAGGCACTTTTTTCGCCTTCATATCCGCCTTCCATTTCTCATAATCAGTAGACGCGGCCAATGTGAGGTCAGCTTCACTAAGTTCCCCAGGCCTTGGGAGGAGAGGCTTCAGCGATGGCTCCGGTACCCTTGTGGTCTTAGGTACATAAGGGTCTGGGTTAATAGTCCAGGAGCAGGTTTCCTTGCTGTCCGCCTGCTTCTGCTTCTTTGCCGGAGGTGGATTGGGGGGCGTCGTACCCGCCGGAGGAGGATTGGGGGGCGTCGTACCCGCCGGAGGTGGATTGGGGGGCGTCGTACCCGCCGAAGGAGGATTGGGGGGCGTCGTACCCGCCGGAGGTTGTGGATCGGGGGACGGCGTCGAATGGCGTGAAGGAGGTGTAGGTGAACCACCACGACCACCACCACCGCCACCACCGCCACCACCACCACCACCATCGGAGGGGGGTGGACTTGCTAGCCTTGGCGCCTCGTCTGGAAACACTATGTACTTCTTTTTCCATAGAATGAACTGGCGCTTGACATCTCCAAGTCTGCTATCCCCTTCGGGTGTAGGTTTGTCAATCTCCAGGTCCTCAAACCCTTGGACTATGTCTTCCACCGTGACACAAGCATAGCCATATGGAATGGGGTTGTTGTGGTGGAGTGCTCCAGGTTTACAGGGTAAAGCACTGCCGCTAGCTACCTTCGTGGAAACGTTCCCCACGGGATAATGCAGATCACAGTCTTTCATCTTCTTTACATCATCCACGGGGTAGTGAGGCTCCGGTGCACGAATCTCGATCATCGGTGCACTAGCACCAGGCAGGGCATCCGTGGAAGCCACGCTGCTTCTCCGCTGCTGGCTTCCGCAATCCGCTTCATGATCTTCATGCGGCCCTGCAGCCGATTTTTCTTTCAATAGTTCATGCACGGTCTGCTTCAACTCATGGAGTTCCGATGCAAACTTCGTCATAAGATCTGCATCCCAGTCCGTCTTTCTCTTACGGCTTCTGTAACCGTACGGGTCATTGTCCTGGGAAAACCCTACCTTCCACGAAACTTTGCCTTTGCCTCGTACACGTCCTCCGTGTTCATCATTCCCGAGGGCTAAAGTCAGTGCGTCTTTCTCTTTGTTGAACTTGATCAAGCCCGATTGAGCTTGGGTCATTGCGTCAATAAGGGCTTGGGTCGGAGCAAAGTGTCGATGCCAGTGAACACACACCCCTGTCTCCGGGTCTAGCGATCCCCCATGCCCGTACCACCAGCTTTTGGCCCTTGGGTCCCATCCCTCTGTACCTAGAGGGATTCCTCGCACCCTCAGGTCCTCCTCCATCTTCTGCCACCTAGGGTCCGCAAGGCGGTATCCTCCTGGCCCCATAATATGATGGTACTTTTTCTTAGCCGCATTATCCTTATTTTTTTTCGATATTTCCTTGAAATGGTCCGATTGCTTTTGCCTCACAAATTCTGGCCAATCATCTTTCAGTTTCTCATATTGTCCATTGAAATCCGGAGTCTTGCCCTTGTTGACATAGTCACGGGTTAAATTTTTCTTGAAGTTCCGGAATGCATCGGCCATCTTCTGAAGAGCGAACTCTTTAACTAGCCTCCTCCTCTGACGTCCACCCGGAACCTCGTTACCGAATTCATCGACTTTGTTGTATTCCGGAGGTAGAATGAAATGTTCCATAAGCTTTCTCCAGCAATCCTTTTTCGTTCTCTTGTCGACAAAACTGAAACCAAGACGTGCCTTCTTTGGCTCTTTCCATTCCTGGACGGTGATCGGGACGTTGTCTCTAACAACGACTCCGCATTGGTTGACAAACTTTGAGGTGTGCTGTAGGGGCTTGCCGGTTTCACTGACAGACTCAATGGCATATGTTTCTCCTGTTTTCATCGCCTTGGATTTGCCACGCTGCTTTGTCGTACTCGATCCGGAGGGCTAAAAAAAGAAAGAGAGTCGCGCGCGTTAATACATATGTATTCACATTTCAGTAAGTTTGTATCACGAGAGGCTCTCAATGTATATATATACCTCGCCGGAGGTGGTTGCTACTTGCAATTGGAGATCGTCGGTTGTTGACGGTTGACCTCCGTCGACAATGTCCGTTCCTTCACCTTCTCGATCATCGTCACCGTCAAGGTTCATATAATAAGAGACTACATCCTCTTGTTGCTCATATTCTGAGCCCAGCATATAAGGAATCTCGTTGTTGATGATGTCCATTAAATAACGTTCAGCCTCCGGATCCCTAAGCGGCTCGGTTCTGTCGTCCGCCATATGTCACTCCTGCATGTAGTAAAAATTCTTTAAGTATAAAGGAATTAAAAAATAAGATTAAGGGGACATAGAGGAGGAGGAATTAAAAAATAAGATTCTTTATGTAAAAATTCTTTTTTTCTTCTTCTTCCTTTCTTCTTCCTCTTTCTTCTTCTTCCTTTCTTCTTCTTCCTTTTTCCTTTCTTCTTCTTTCTTTCTTTCTTCTTCTTCCTTTCTTCTTCTTCCTTTCTTCTTTCTTTCTTCTTCTTCCTTTTCTTTTTCTTTCTTCTTCTTCTTCTTTCTTCTTCTTTCTTTCTTCTTCTTCCTTTCTTCTTCTTCCTTTCTATTCTTTCTTTCTTCTTCTTTCCTTTTTCTTTTTACTTTCTTTCTTCTTCTTCCTTTCTTCTTCTTTTTTTCTTCTTCCTTTTTCTTTCTTCTTTCTTTTGGTTTTCATTTGGTTTTTATTTGGTTTTCATTTTTTTCTTCTTCCTTTTTCTTTCTTGTTTTTCTTCTTCCTTTTTTTCTTCTTTCTTTTCTTCTTCCTCCTTTTTTTTGTTTTTTCTTCTGTTTGTTTTTTGTTTTCTTTTGTTTTTTTTCGTCTTCCTTTGTTTTTCTTCTGTTTTTTGTTTTCTTTTGTTTTTCTTGAGTTTTTTCTTCTTCCTTTTTCCTTTCTTCTTTCTTTCTTCTTCTTCTTCTTCTCTTTCTTTCTTCTTCCTTTCTTCTTCTTCCTTTCTTCTTTCTTTCTTCTTCTTCCTTTTCTTTTTCTTTCTTTCTTTTTCTTTCTTTCTTCTTTCTTCTTCTTTCCTTTCTTGTTCTTCCTTTCTATTCTTTCTTTCTTCTTCTTTCCTTTTCTTTTTACTTTCTTTCTTCTTCTTCCTTTCTTCTTCCTTTCTTCTTCTTTTTTCTTCTTCCTTTTCTTTCTTCTTTCTTTTGGTTTTCATTTGGTTTTTATTTGGTTTTCATTTTTTTCTTCTTCCTTTTCTTTCTTGTTTTTTCTTCTTCCTTTTTTCTTCTTTCTTTTCTTCTTCCTCCTTTTTTTGTTTTTTCTTCTGGGGAGGCGGAGGACGGCAGGCAGGGCGGCGGGCGGCAGGGCGTCGGGCGGCGGGCGGAGGGCGTCGGGCGGCGGGCGGAGGGCGTCGGGCGGCGGGCGGCAGGGCGTCGGGCGGCGAGCGGCAGGGCGGCGGGCAAGGGCGCGCGCAGGGCACGGGCGGCGAGCAAGGGCAGGCACGGGCGGAGGCGGCGCTCACTGGGGACGGGGGCGGCGGCGCGCAGGGCTTCGGCGTCGGCGTCGGGGCAGGGCTTCGGCGTCGGCGTTGGCGACGGGGGCGTCGGCGTCGGCGTCGATCGGCGTTGGGGAGACAGAGGAGAATGCCGCGGCAAAACTGCTAAGTGCAGTATATATAGACGCACCTTTAGTCGCGGTTGGGGAGGAGGACCGCGACTAAAGGTACCCTTTAGTCGCGGTCCCCCTCCCCAACCGCGACTAAAGGGTTTTGGCGCCGCTTCCTTTCCCGCGCAGAAAGACCCTTTAGTCGCGGTTGGGGACAACAACCGTGACTAAAGGGTACCCTTTAGTCGCGGTCCCTCTCCCCAACCGGGACTAAAGGGTTTTGGCGCCGCTTCCTTTCCCGCGCAGAAAGACCCTTTAGTCGCGGTTGGGGACAACAACCGCGACTAAAGGGTACCCTTTAGTCGCGGTCCGCCTCCCCAGCCGGGACTAAAGGGTCTGTGCTGAACTGGTGCGGTGCGGTGGGATGTTTAGTCCCACCTCGCTAGCCGAGAGGCTTCGACAGTGGTTTATAAGCGCGGCTGCGCTCACCACTTCGAGCTCCTCTCGAATGCAGGCTTACGGGCCTATTCTGTTACTATGAGCCTGTGGGCCTACTGGGCCTTCTGCGGGCCTGAATCCTGGCCCATTAATGGGTTTCTAGTCGTATTCAGGCCGTGGTGGCCCAGTAGGTGGCATATTCTTTATTTTTTGCCTGTTTTTTGTTTTCATTTTTGCTTTATTTATTTTGTTTTGTTTCTACTTACAACAAAAAACTTATTTATTTTATTTTATTTTGTTTCTAATTACTTATTTATTTTTACTTTATGATAATTACTTATTTATTTTAATTTATGATAATTATTTTATTTTATTAAAGTTTATATTATTTTGTTTCTAATTCATTTTAAAATCTTAAAAATACAATTATATATCAAAAAAATCAGAAAATAAAACTAATTCATTTTAAATTCTTGTTTTTCTTCTGTTTTTTTCTTCCTTTTTTCTTCTGTTTTTTTCTTCTGTTTGTTTCTTCCTTTTTCTTGTTTTTCTTCTTTGGATCATCGCATGATGTACTGATCGTTTTCTTATCTTTCCGTTTCCTCGGTTTGCTACTCATGTCCTTCAAATAAAAAACCTGAGCGACATCTTTGGCAAGGACGAATGGTTCGTCAAGGTAACCAAGATTGTTGAAATCCACCATTGTCATTCCGTATTGCTCGTCCACCTTTACCCCACCTCCTGTTAGCTTGAACCATTTGCACCGGAACAAAGGGACCTTAAAGGAGGGTCCATAGTCAAGTTCCCATATCTCCTCTATGTAACCATAATATGTGACCTTTTGCCCATTCTCGGTTGCTGCATCAAAGCGGACACCACTGTTTTGGTTGGTGCTCTTTTTATCTTGGGCGATGGTGTAAAATGTATTCCCATTTATCTCGTACCCTTGGAAAGTCGTTATAGTCGAAGATGGTTTCTTGGCCAACATGTACAGCTGATCTCCAACATCATTGTCATTCATTAAATGTTTTCGCAACCAACTGCCGAAAGTCTCCATGTGGGCCTTTCTAATCCAGGATTCAGGCTTCCCCGGGTTGTCCGAGCGTAAAATATTCTTGTATTGCTCGAAGTACGGAGCCACCAAGCTGGAATTTTGCAGAACTGTGTGGTGTGCTTCAGTCATAGAATGACCGTCCATACATATCGTGGTATCCCTTCCGATCTTGCCTTTTCCACTTAGTCTCCCCTCGTGCCGCGATTGAGGAATACCAATCGGCTTAAGGTCAGGAACATAGTCAATACAGAACTCAATTACCTCCTCATTTTGATGGCCCTTGGAGATGCTTCCTTCTGGCCTAGCACGGTTACGAACATATTTCTTTAATACTCCCATGAACCTCTCAAAGGGGAACATATTGTGTAGAAATACAGGACCGAGAATGGAAATCTCTTCGACTAGGTGGACCAGGAGGTGCGTCATAATATTGAAGAAGGATGGTGGGAACACCAACTCGAAACTGACAAGGCATTGGACCACATCGTTCTGTAACCGTGGTAGATCTTCTGGATTGATTACCTTCTGAGAGATTGCATTGAGGAATGCACATAGCTTCACAATGGCTACTCGAACATTTTCCGGTAGGAGCCCCCCCAAAGCAATCGGAAGCAATTGCGTCATAATCACGTGGCAGTCGTGAGACTTCAGGTTTTGGAACTTTTTCTCCGGCATGTTTATTATTCCCTTTATATTCGACGAGAAGCCAGACGGGACCTTCATACTGCTCAGGCATTCAAAAAAATGACCTTCTCTTCTTTGGTAAGAGCGTAGCTGGCACGACCTTGAAACCATTCCGGATGCCGGTCATCTGGGTCTTTCAAAAGTTGCTGGTCCTGCCGTGCTTCCTTTGTATCATTTGTCTTCCCATACACGCCCAAGAAGCTTAGCAGGTTCACGCAAATATTCTTCGTAACATGCATCACGTCGATTGCAGAGCGGACATCTAGGACTTTCCAATATTCTAGCTCCCAAAATATAGATTTCTTCTTCCACATGGGTGCGTGCCCGTCAACTCCCCGCGGAACTGATTGTCCGCCAGGACCCTTTCCAAAGATGACTTTCAAATCCTTGACCATATCAAATATCTCAGCACCAGTACGTTCCGCAGGCTTCGGCCGGTGATCTGCCTTCCCGTTGAAATGCTTGCCTTTCTTTCTTACGTTATGATTTCGGGGAAGAAATCGACGATGACCCAGGTACACGTTCTTCTTACAATTAACCAAACGTACACTTTCAGTCTCATGTAAGCAGTGCGTGCATGCATTGTATCCCTTATTTTTCTGTCCCGAAAGGTTACTGAGAGCAGGCCAATCGTTGATGGTTACAAAAAGCAACGCTCGTAGGTCAAATTCCTCTCCTTTGTGCTCATCCCAGACACGTACACCAGGTTTCGCCCACAACTGTAAAAGTTCTTCAACTAATGGCCTTAGGTACACATCGATGTCGTTACCGGGTTGCTTAGGGCCTTGGATGAGAATTGGCATCATAATGAACTTCCGCTTCATGCACAACCAAGGAGGAAGGTTGTAGATGCATAGAGTCACGGGCCAGGTGCTATGGTTGGAGCTCTGCTCGCCAAAAGGATTAATGCCATCAGTATTTAGACCAAATCTTAAGTTCCTTGCGTCAGCTGCAAAATCTTTGAAAACTCTGTCGATCTTTCTCCATTGCGTTCCATCAGCGGTGTGTCTCGACTGCCCGTCGGACAAACGGTCCTCTTTGTGCCATCGCAACAACTTGGCATGCTTTTCGTTCATGAACAGACGTTTCACCCGTGGTATTATAGGAGCATACCACATCACCTTGGCGGGAACCCTCTTCCTGGGTTTCTCGCCCTCAACATCGTCACCAGGGTCATCGCCTCTGATCTTATAACGCAATGCAGTGCATACAGGGCATTCATTCAAATTCTCGTATTCACCGCGGTAGAGGATGCAGTCATTAATGCATGCATGTATCTTCTGAACCTCTAAACCTAGAGGGCAGACAACCTTCTTTGCTTCGTACGTACTGGCGGGCAACTCATTATTCTTCGGCAACATATTCTTCAATATTTTCAGCAAATTTTCAAATGATGAGTCACCTACACCTTCCTGTGCCTTCCATTTTAGCAAATCCAGTGTGCAGCCCAGCTTTTTCAGACTATTATCGCATCCTGGATACAACGACTTTTTGTGATCCTCTAACATGCGATCCAAATTCTCCCTCTCCTTGTCAGTTTCGCAGCGTCTCCGTGCATCAGCAATGGTCCGACCAAGATCATCAGCGGGCTCATCATGTGCCTCTTCTTCACCTTCACCTAACCCTTCCACACCTTCAGCATCATCCTCCATGAAAGTATCACCGAAAAGATCACGATAGTTGTCATCGATATCATCCCCTTCTTCATCTTCTTCCATTCTAACCCCTCTTTCTCCATGCTTGGTCCAACAATAATAGCTTGGCATGAAACCATGCTTAAGCAGGTCCATGTGAACTCTTCTTGAGGAGGAGTAACCCTTCTCATTCTTACAGACAGCACATGGACAGATAATAAAACCTTGCTGCTTGTTCGCATTTGCCACTACGAGGAAATCTTTCAAACCCGTAGTGAACTCGCCGGAGAGTCGGGAACCGTACATCCATTGCCGATTCATCTGCATTATTATTATATAAAGTATATAATTAACCATCATGCATTTGTTAAACTAACTAGCTAGAAATAATACAAATTAAACAATGAACTACACACATGCGTATTTTATCAATGACACATGAAAGGTTCGAGTTGCTAACCGCGATCGCGGAGGAAAAATAAATGAGAAAGCTCAAGTGTGGCTTGTTTCAGGCTCTCGGGCATTTCATCAAACACCTTGTGTGCATAGGAGAAACCAAAAGCAAACCCACCACCACCCCACCACCACCTTCTGAAAATTGTGAAGTGAGCCGAGTGAAGTGAAGTGAGCTGAGTATATATAGGGATGGGCCTTTAGTCGCGGTTGGCCAGGCCAACCGGGACTAAAGCCCCTCCCGTCCGCCAGCTGGATGGGCTTTAGTCCCGGTTGGCCTGGCCAACCGCGACTAAAGGCCTTCTAGGACCTTTAGTCCCGGTTGGCCACGCCAACCGGGACTAAAGCCCCTCCCGTCCGCCAGCTGTCGACCGAGCGCGCTGGGCCCAGGTAGTTGGTCGCGGGTCTTCTCCCGAACCGCGACTAAAGACCCCTTTGGTCGCGGTTCGATTGTTTTGGGGACTAATGGGGGCGTATGGAAGCCTCGTTTTCTACCAGTGTTTGGCACTAGTTGCCAGCAAAAACAATTTGAATCTCTGGATATAATAATGGAAAACACACATGAGTTGCTTGTTGAATACATTGGAGTTGCACAAAACATCCTAAAAGTTGCTAACTTTTTTTGTGTGATACTCGGGTGCATAACGATCTTAAAGTTATTGTTCTTGTTTGCCTCCAATAGCCCCATCAATGGTGAACTTAGACTTTTCCACATGTGGTTGCTTTTTTCTAGATACCAACTCAGAGTACACATGAGTTGTTTGGTGAGTGCACTGTAGTCGTATAAATACACCCCAAAAGTTGCTAACTCTTTTTGTGTACCGCTCGAGCGCATAACAATCTCAAAGTTTTCTACCACAACCAGCAAGTATTCTATCATAACTAGCTTCATCTCCATATTGATAGTGCTATAGGAAACTTACTTTCTGAGGTAGCCTGTCCTAAGTTGCCTATCATGATTAGTGAGTAGTCTAACATTATCCTATGTTGTATAAAATACCTGTTCGATATGGTAAACAACTTAGTTTCATATATAGGAAACTTAGCAACATTGACAGGCAACTTTTTAATATTAGGCAACTGAAATAGTAATGGCAGTCAACTGAGCATCTCTGATAGGCAACTTCATAGTGTTTCTAAGCAACTTAGAAAAAAAAGCAATGATAAGCAATGCCATAATATTGTAGTGAACTAATTACAAAGTTAGACAACAGAGAAGCAATGGTAGGTAACTAATTACCAATAGAAGGTAACTAGACATCAATGGTAGGTCAGTTTCATAGTATTGTAGGCAATTGGACATCAATGATAGCCAACTAAACATCCAGGGTAGGCAACTGAGCAGCTATGGTAGCCAAGTTGTGATAATGTTAGAAAAATTCATTGATACACGTAGTGCAATGAAGTTCCTTATATGTAGCACTAAAGGTGCCTCATATTTTGTGTGATTTTCTCTTTTTTTTACACTAACCAACCTAATAGGTAGTCATACTAGGAAAAAAATGAAGTTGCCTTCCTATAGCACTAAAGTTGCCTCCATCGGACCCAAAGTTGCCTCGAAAAAAAGTTTGACGAAACCTATCGATATGAGATCTAGTTTTGAAGAACTCGTTGCGAGAAACCGGGATGTGAAAACGAAACTGAATTTGGACGCTTCAATCAAAAGTTACAGTTTTTTAATTTTTTTGAACACCCAAATAAATGAACGTGCGGACAAGATTCCTTTTCTTGGTGGATCACATAAGGCGCGTCGGCTGCTCCTTCCATATTTGGAAGAGCGCTCGTTCCCACCAGCGGGCGCTCGGGCGCCCGCTAGCCACGTCCTTTTTTTTGAGGCATAATTATACGATTCACCGACACTCATATGCACCACTTTGGGGAACTTGTGAAATTTAATACTCCCTCCGTCTCAATATTCTTGTCTTAGATTTGTCTAAATACAGATGTATCAAGTCACGTTTTACAGATGTATCAAGTCATGTTTTAGTATTAGATTCATCCGTATTTAGACAAATTTAAGACAAGAATTTTGGGACGAAGGGAGTATAAAGGTGAAGTATATGAAGGAAATATGCCCTAGAGGCAATAATAAAGTTATTATTTATTTCCTTATATCATGATAAATGTTTATTATTCATGCTAAAATTGTATTAACCGGAAACATAATACATGTGTGAATACATAGACAAACAGAGTGTCACTAGTATGCCTCTACTTGACTAGCTCCTTGATCAAAGATGGTTATGTTTCCTAACCATAGACATGAGTTGTCATTTGATTAACGGGATCACATCATTAGGAGAATGATGTGATTGACTTGACCCATTCCGTTAGCATAGCACTTGATCGTTTAGTTTGTTGCTATTGCTTTCTTCATGACTTATACATGTTCCTATGACTATGAGATTATGCAACTCTCGTTTATCAGAGGAACACTTTGTGTGCTACCAAACATCACAACGTAACTGGGTGATTATAAAGGTACTCTACAGGTGTCTCTGAAGGTACTTGTTGGGTTGGCGTATTTTAAGATTGTGATTTGTCACTTCGATTGCCGGGGAGGTATCTCTGGGCCCTCTCGGTAATGCACATCACTTAAGCCTTGCAAGCATTGCAACTAATGAGTTAGTTGCGGGATAATGTATTACGGAACGAGTAAAGAGACTTGCCGGTAACGAGATTGAACTAGGTATTGGAATACCGACGATCGAATCTCGGGCAAGTAATATACCGATGACAAAGGGAACAACGTATGTTATGCGGTTTGACCGATAAAGATCTTCGTAGAATATGTAGGAGCCAATATGAGCATCCAGGTTCCGCTATTGGTTATTGACCGGAGACGTGTCTCGGTCATGTCTACATAGTTCTCGAACCCGTAGGGTCCGCACACTTAAAGTTCGATGACGGTTATATTATGAGTTTATGTGTTTTGATGTAACGAAGGAGTTCGGAGTCCCGGATGAGATCGGGGACATGACGAGGAGTCTCGAAATGGTCGAGACGTAAAGATCGATATATTGGACGACTATATTCGGACTTCGGAAAGGTTCCGAGTGATTCGGGTATTTTTTGGAGTACTGGAGAGTTACGGGAATTCGCCGGGGAGTATATGGGCCTTATTGGGCCATACGGGAATAGAGGAGAGAAGCCAAAAGGAAGGAGGCCTGCGCCCCCCCTCTGGTCCGAATTGGACAAAGGGTGCAACCCCCTTTTCCTTCTCCCTCTCCTCCTCTTTCCTTCTCTCCTACTCCAACAAGGAAAGGAGGAGTCCTACTCCCGGTAGGATTAGGACTCCCCCCTTGGCGCGCCCTTCTCCTAGGCCGGCCGCCTCCCCCTTGCTCCTTTATATACAGGGGCAGGGGGGCACCTCTAGACACACAAGTTGATCTTCATGATCGTTCCTTAGCCGTGTGCGGTGCCCCCCTCCACCATATTCCACCTCGGTCATATCGTAGCGGTGCTTAGGCGAAGCCCTGCATCGGTAGCAACATCATCACCGTCACCACGCCGTTGTGCTGACGGAACTCTCCCGTGAAGCTCTGCTGGATCGGAGTTCGCGGGACGTCATCGAGCTGAACGTGTGCTGAACTCAGAGGTGTCGTGCATTCGGTACTTGGATCGGTCGGATCGTAAAGACGTGCGACTACATCAACCATGTTATGCTAATGCTTCCGCTTTCGGTCTACGAGGGTACATAGACAACACTCTCTCCTCTCGTTGCTATGCATCACCATGATCTTGAGTGTGCGTAGGAATTTTTTTGAAATTACTACGTTCCCCATCAGTGGCATCCGAGCCAGGTTTTATGCGTTGATGTTATATGCACGAGTAGAACACAAGTGAGTTGTGGGCGATATAAGTCATACTGCTTACCAGCAAGTCATACTTTGGTTCGGCGGTATTGTTGGATGAAGCGACCCGGACCGACATTACGCGTACGCTTACGCGAGATTGGTTCTACCGACGTGCTTTGCACACAGGTGGCTGGCGGGTGTCAGTTTCTCCAACTTTAGTTGAATCTAGTGTGTCTATCCCCGGTCCTTGCGAAGGTTAAAACATCACCAACTTAACAAACTATCGTTGTGGTTTTGATGCGTAGGTAAGAACGGTTCTTGCTAAGCCTGTAGCAGCCACGTAAAACTTGCAACAACAAAGTAGAGGACGTCTATCTTGTTTTTGCAGGGCATGTTGTGATGTGATATGGTCAAGACATGATGCTAAATTTTATTGTATGAGATGATCATGTTTTGTAACCGAGTTATCGGCAACTGGCTGGAGCCATATGGTTGTCGCTTTATTGTATGCAATGCAATCACGCTGTAATGCTTTACTTTATCACTAAGCGGTAGCGATAGTCGTGGAAGCATAAGATTGGCGAGACGACAACGATGCTACGATGGAGATCAAGGTGTCGCGCCGGTAACGATGGTGATCATGACGGTACTTCGGAGATGGAGATCACAAGTACAAGATGATGATGGCCATATCATATCACTTATATTGATTGCATGTGATGTTTATCTTTTATGCATCTTATCTTGCTTTGATTGACGGTAGCATTATAAGATGATCTCTCACTAAATTTCAAGATAAAAGTGTTCTCTCTGAGTATGCACCGTTGCCAAAGTTCGTCGTGCCCAGACACCACATGATGATCGGGTGTGATAAGCTCTACGTCCATCTACAACGGGTGCAAGCTAGTTTTGCACACGCAGAATACTCAGGTTAAACTTGACGAGCCTAGCATATGCAGATATGGCCTTGGAACACTAAGACTGAAAGGTCGAGCGTGAATCATATAGTAGATATGATGAACATAGTGATGTTCACCATTGAAAACTACTCCATTTCACGTGATGATCGGTTATGGTTTAGTTGATTTGGATCACGTGATCACTTAGAAGATTAGAGGGATGTCTTTCTAAGTGGGAGTTCTTAAGTAATATGATTAATTGAACTTAAATTTATCATGAACTTAGTCCTAGTAGTATTAGCATACCTATGTTGTAGATTAATAGCTCGCGTTTAGCTCCCCTGTTTTTATTTTTGATATGTTTCTAGAGAAAACTAAGTTGAAAGATGTTAGTAGCAATGATGCGGATTGGATCCGTGATCTGAGGTTTATCCTCATTGCTGCATAGAAGAATTATGTCCTTAATGCACCGCTAGGTGACAGACCTATTGCAGGAGCAGATGCAGACGTCATGAACGTTTGGCTAGCTCAATATGATGACTACTTGATAGTTTAGTGCATTATTCTTAACAGCTTAGAATCGGGACTTCAAAGACATTTTGAACGTCATGGATCATATGGATCTTCCAGCAGTTGAAGTTAATATTTCAAGCAAATACCCGAGTTGAGAGATATGAAGTCTCCAAAAAGTTCTATAGCTAAAAGATGGAGAAGAATAGCTCAAGCAGTGAGCATGTGTTCAGATTGTCTGGGTACTACAATCGCTTGAATCAAGTGGGAGTTAATCTTCCAGATAAAATAGTGATTGATAGAATTCTCTAGTCACCATCACCAAGTTGGTAGAACTTCGTGATGAACTATAGTATGCAAGAGATGATGAAAACGATTCCCGAGCTTTTCATGATGATGAAATCGATGAAGGTAGAAATCAAGAAAGAGCATCAAGTGTTGATGATTAACAAGACCACTAGTTTCAAGAAAAGGGCAAAGGGAAAGAAAGGGAACTTCAATAAGAATGGCAAGCAAGTTGCTGCTCAAGTGAAGAAGCCCAAGTCTGGTCCTAAGCTTGAGACTAAGTGCTTCTACTGCAAAGGGACTGGTCACTGGAAGCGGAACTGCCCCAAGTATTTGGCGGATAAGAAGGATGGCAAAGTGAACAAATGTATATTTGATATACAGATTATTGATGTGTATTTTACTAGTGTTCATAGCAACCCCTCGGTATTTGATACTGGTTCAGTTGCTAAGAGTAGTAACTCGAAACGGGAGTTGCAGAATGAACAGAGACTAGTTAAGGGTGAAGTGACGATGTGTGTTGGAAGTGGTTCCAAGATTGATATGATCATCATCGCACACTCCCTATACTTTCGGGATTAGTGTTGAACCTAAATAAGTGTTATTTGGTGTTTGCATTGAGCATGAATATGATTTGATCATGTTTATTGCAATACAGTTATTCATTTAAATAAGAGAATAAATTGTTGTTCTGTTTGTTGGGGAACGTAGTAATTTCAAAATTTTCCTACGCACACGCAAGATCATGGTGATGCATAGCAACGAGAGGGGAGAGTGTTGTCTACGTACCCCCGTAGACCGAAGCGGAAGCGTTGATGCAACATAGAGGAAGTAGTCGTACGTCTTCCCGGTCCAACCGATCCAAGCACCGTTACTCCGGCACCTCCGAGTTCTTGGCACACGTTCAGCTCGATGACGCTCCCCGGGCTCCGATCCAGCAAAGCTTCGGGGAGGAATTCCGTCAGCACGATGGCGTGGTGACGATCTTGATGTTCAATCGTCGCAGGGCTTCGCCTAAGCACCGCTACAATATGACCGAGGTGTAATATCGTGGAGGGGGGCACCGCACACGGCTAAGAAACGATCACGAAGATCAACTTGTTGGGGAACGTAGTAATTTCAAAAAAATTTCCTACGCACACGCAAGATCATGGTGATGCATAGCAACGAGGGGGAGAGTCTGTTCTACGTACCCTTGTAGATCGCAACGGAAGCATTGACACAACATAGAGAAAGTAGTCGTACGTTTTCTTCCCGATCCGACCGATCCAAGCACCGTTACTCCGGCACCTCCGAGTTCTTAGCACACGTACAGCTCGATGACGATCCCCGGGCTCTGATCCAGCAAAGCTTCGGGGAGGAGTTCCGCCAGCACGACGGCGTGGTGACGATCTTGATGTTCTACTGTCACAGGGCTTCGCCTAAGCACCGCTACAATACGACCGAGGTGGAATATGGTGGCAGGGGGCACCGCACACGGCTAAGGAACGATCACGTGGATTAACTTGTGTGTCTATGGGGTGCCCCCTGCCCCTGTACATAAAGGATGGAGGAGGAGGAGGCCGGCCAAGGCTAGGCGTGCCAGGTGTGGAGTCCTACTAGGACTCCAAGTCCTAGTAGGAGTCCACCAAGAGGGGAGGAAGGGAAAAGGAAGTGGAGGAGTAGGAAAGGTGGCCGGCCCCCTTTTCCCTAGTCCAATTCGGACTAGAGGGGAGGGGGGCGCAGCAGCCTTTTTCCTCTTCCCACTAAAGCCCATCAAGGCCCATTACTTCTCCCGTAACTACCCGGTACTCCGAAAAATACCCGAATCACTCGGAACCTTTCCGATGTCCGAATATAGTCGTCCAATATATCGATCTTTATGTCTCGACCATTTCGAGACTCCTCGTCATGTCCCCGATCTCATCCGGGACTCCGAACTCCTTCGGTACATCAAAACTCATAAACTCATAATATAACTGTCATCGAAACCTTAAGCGTGCGGACCCTACGGTTCGAGAACAATGTAGACATGACCGAGACACGTCTCCGGTCAATAACCAATAGCGAGACCTGGATGCCCATATTGGCTCCTACATATTCTACGAAGATCTTTATCGGTCAGACCGCATAACAACATACGTTGTTCCCTTTGTCATCGGTATGTTACTTGCCCGAGATTCGATCGTCGGCATCCATAATATGCCCTATAGGCAACAATAAAGTTATTATTTATTTCCTTATATCATGATAAATGTTTATTATTCATGCTAGAATTGTATTAACCGGAAACATAATACATGTGTGAATACATAGATAAACAAAGTGTCACTAGTATGCCTTTACTTGACTAACTCGTTGATCAAAGATGGTTATGTTTTCTAACCATAGACATGAGTTGTCATTTAATTAACGGGATCGCATCATTAGGAGAATGATGTGATTGACTTGACCCATTCCGTTAGCATAGCACTTGATCGTTTAGTTTGTTGCTATTGCTTTCTTCATGACTTATACATGTTCCTATGACTATGAGATTATGCAACTCCCGTTTACCAGAGGAACACTTTGTGTCCTACCAAACGTCACAACGTAACTGGGTGATTATAAAGGTGCTCTACAAGTGTCTCTGAAGGTACTTGTTGGGTTGGCATATTTCGAGATTAGGATTTGTCACTCCGATTGTCGGAGAGGTATCTCTGGGCCCTCTCGGTAATGCACATCACTTAAGCCTTGCAAGCATTACAACTAATGAGTTAGTTGCGGGATAATGTATTACGGAACGAGTAAAGAGACTCGCCGGTAACGAGATTGAACTAGGTATTGGAATACCGACGATCGAATCTTGGGCAAGTAACATACCGATGATAAAGGGAACAACGTATGTTATTATGCGGTTTGACCGATAAAGATATTCGTAGAATATGTAGGAGCCAATATGAGCATCCAGGTTCCGCTATTGGTTATTGACCGGAGACGTGTCTCGGTCATGTCTACATAATTCTCGAACCCGTAGGGTCTGCACGCTTAAAGTTCGATGACGGTTATATTATGAGTTTATGTGTTTTGATGCACCGAAGGAGTTCGGAGTCCCGGATGAGATCGGGGACATGACGAGGAGTCTCGAAATGGTCGAGACGTAAAGATCGATATATTGGACGACTATATTCGGACTTCAGAAAGGTTCCGAGTGATTCGGGTATTTTTCGGAGTACCGGAGAGTTACAGGAATTCGCCGGGGAGTATATGGGCCTTATTGGGCCATACGGGAATAGAGGAGAGAGGCCAAAATGAAGGAGGCCTGCGCCCCTCCTCTGGTCCGAATTGGACAAGGGGTGCAGCCCCCTTTTCCTTCTCCCTCTCGTCATCTTTCCTTCTCTCCTACTCCAACAAGGAAAGGAGGAGTCCTACTCCGGGAGTAGGACTCCCCCCTTGGCGCGCCCTTCTCCTAGGCCGGCCGCCTCCCCCCTTGCTCCTTTATATACAGGGGCAGGGGGCACCTCTAGACACACAAGTTGATCTTCGTGATCGTTCCTTAGCCGTGTGCGGTGCCCCCCTTCACCATATTCCACCTCGGTCATATCGTAGCGGTGCTTAGGCGAAGCCCTGTGTCGGTAGCAACATCATCACCGTCACCACGCCGTCGTGCTGACGGAACTCTCCCGTGAAGCTCTGCTGGATCGGAGTTCGCGGGACGTCATCGAGCTGAATGTGTGCTGAACTCGGAGGTGCCGTGCGTTCGGTACTTGGATCGGTCGGATCGTGAAGACGTACGACTACATCAACCGCGTTGTGCTAACGCTTCCGCTTTCGGTCTACGAGGGTACGTAGACAACACTCTCCCTCTCGTTGCTATGCATCACCATGATCTTGAGTGTGCGTAGGAAATTTTTTGAAATTACTACATTCCCCCATCAGTATAGTCAACATTCTTGTGAAGTTATTTCTAGAAGACGAGATGTATAACTGTTGGAGACAACTACATATAAAACTAGTTTGAATCTCATCTAGAAAGAACTTCACAAATTTTTAGGACAGTCGCGTGGTGGTGCTTTATGTAATGGTTATGAACTGTAAAAAGACGCAGGTAATGGTGTGCCTTTGCACGGCCGGTATAACAAAACCAAGTTATTTGTCTGTAATTGGTTGATGGAATGCCTTTCACACATCCTTTCATGTTAAGCCAATAACTGTAAGTAGTGTTGTATCAATTATTCTTTTGCTGCTTGTTGACTTGAACATAGAGCAATGGCGCTCTGTAGTGTTTTCTTCCCATGCTTGTTTGGTGTTTATGTAATTGTTATGATCTGGAAATAAATTTCTCGCGGTGTCTGGTTTAGTTTAGTTTATGTCACAAGCTTTGCTTCTGTATCCAAGGTTGGCAAATTCTTTGTATAATAATTGGACTAAATTTGATTGTTGCTTGTCTATTGACATATGCAAGAATGGTAAAACTATAGTGCTAGTGCATAGCTGTAGTGCAGTTCTTTCTCAAGATATAGAAATATAACAGCTGAAACCTAAAAGTTGAACAACTGTAGGCTGTAGCCATGGGTTGTGTACAGTCTAATTTCTTCAATTGGGTCATGATATGAGACTTTGTACCGAACACATGGGCAAAGTTATAAGACTAGATTTATCATTAAAAGTGCATTCATTATGAATTACTACTTTTATTTTTAGTAACATGATATGATTGAAGGAGTGCTCAGAGCTTTGTTTTTTATGCCATGCAGTGTAAAAAAGATGAAATCTATTTTGTACCGAAGGGAAGTTTTAATTAGTAAGACCCCTTGCTTGAGGATTCTACATGATAGTTTGATTAATTTCAATTAGTTGGTGACTAGCGAGCTCATACATTTCTGAAAGATATGCCTATGAGCTAACCTGATGCTTCTGCTTTTCTACTCCACATGAGCCCATCATATGTCCATGATAATGAAGAATATTTCAAAATTTCAATTAAATTCATAAGCTAAATGGTTTAGCATTTGCCTCTGAAGTAGGGGTTTGAACAATTGGTCTTTTAGCTTCTAGTGAGAGAAGATGGCGAAGATACTCAAGAATGTGCTATAGGTAGAAGTTGAAAGTGTGCCACTATATCACAAATTACCTATTGATAATCTCTGTTTCCATTGCTGTTTTTTCCAACAATATCGAGATGATTCAACTTTGTTTTTTAGTACAATCTCCTTATGGCGGAGTTAATATTTACTGTTTGAATCATTATAAGTTGTGAGGTTGCATAACTTCAACGTCTTTCCATGGATGAATAGTACAAATGGTTTGACTGATGACACTGATTGTTCCACAGGTACCTAGATTTGTACTCTGGTTGCCGAGATGCAGGAAATGGCTTCTTCCATGTAGGTTCTTCCCTTTTGTATGCTTCACCCGAAGATCAACCCTCTATATTGCGTGCGTGCGTGTGAGTGTGCATGTGCGCGCGCGTGTGTGTGTGTGCGCGCGTGCGTGTGTGTGTGTGCGCGTGCCTGCCTCTTCTCTCTGTTTCCATTTGATTATGTTCCGTGTTGTATTTGGTCAGGAGATTTGATTTTAGCTAATGATTGTTGGAACACACTTGCCTTCCTGGAGCTATTTGTTACTGCATAGAAAGCGTTTCGACCAGCAATGGCAGCAGTGCTTTATCATGCATGCATGTTTCAAATGTTCTGTACTGATATATTGACCGAACACCAGAGAGGAAAGATAGGGTATGTCGACACAAGTATTGCGAGTTTACTCCATGGAGACCACCGGCTAGGTCCTCCTCTTCCTTTCTCAGTAGTTTATGTCCTTCAATTTCCTCTTCAAATTATTTCTGGTTATACAGTTGCTGACATTATTCATGCTGATCAATTTCTGTATCGATTGATCAATTGTTAAGTATAAAAAAGATGTGAGTCACCAACATAATCAGCTTCCTCCCTGGCGGCATTCTGACACGATCAGGAGATTGCTTTGTTCGTCCAACTCAAGCTGGCAGCATCTCAGCTTCTCATTCTTAACCGATTTCCATTGGCCACGCTGGGGAGATGTTGCTGACTCAAGCCACGAGCAAGGCATCTTGTTTGGCAGCGCTTCAGGTTATTCTTTCACGCTTGCCCTGGTGTCAACTTGTTTGGACCACGCTTCAGCCAAAAGAGTTAATAGTAAATATTGAAGTTGCTTGTTTGACTCAGGGCAATCCAGCATTAGTTACTGACCGCTCTGTCATCATCAGCATCATAAACTATTGCATTAGAAGATTTCAGATCGGTACAGTCATGTGATATTGTGATGTGAGTTCAGTAAAGCACTTTGTTCTTCCCAGTTTAGTGGGGGCATTGCTACTTTGGCTGAATTGATTAAAATTTGTCTGTAATACATTTGAAACTCTACCATCTACGGTTAATTTCAAGAAAGTCTCACCTTAGTCCGTTAAATTGCTTAAAGTCACCTTTTGTCTTTCTCTTATATGTAGTATAAACAGTGATGAATGGTAATGTAATCTCTGATATGCTGTTTATAGTTTGCAATTAATTAAATAATATTCTCCTACAGGCAATCATGCATCTTACCCTTTTTTTTGCTGTTCATAATTACTAAGCTAATTTCTCACATGTTTGAGGTAACTTGCTGTAGTAACCTACTATGTCTGCTGTGATCGGTATTAGATTCTGCATAGTACAGTCCGAGCACCTATCACTTCTGAGCTATTTGAGGTTAGTCATCTGCATATCTCAGGAGTAAGAGAAAATGCTTAAAATTGGTGCCTCAAGAACAGTGTCAAGTAGGTAGTACATTGTAGATTGACAACGCGCCAGAGAAAAAAGAAAAAGGAAATCAGACAGGAAGAATCAAATCCTTCTTTACCAAAAGAAAGGAAACTGAAGTGTAAAGCTAGCAGCACCCCATTCATATGATGCAGCAACAAGCAAAGAAGGTGCCTTCGCCCTTGCTCCTCTTCATTACCTTTTCTTGTGAGGATGGTACTGGAATAGCAGGAACCAGAGGCTTAAGCAAAGAATCTTGTCCAGTTCTCTTCTTCAATGAAATGAGCTTCGGGTCAGTCGGAGCTTCTCCCAGCTCGTTCTATCCCATCCCCAAAACCCTCCACGTGCTGCTGCCAAACACGCTCTTGTCCCAGTCTAGAGCACAGGCCCCTGTGCGTCCTCCTCATCTCGCCAGAAGAATTGCCGGTGGCGCCTTGTCCACTGCACAGCTTTCTGTGCCTCCTGCACTGGTACGTTGAGCGCTCCTTGTAGTACGCTGCGTTCCTCATGCCTGCTGTGCCGTTTCGTTATTCAGCGAATTCAGCACGTAGGTTAGGTGCACCTGTAGGTACCCTGTTGTCATGTTAGCCATCCAAATGTTTTGGAATATTTATTTTTTGGGATCACCACAACAAGATGTGGATACAAAATAAGTACCAAATCACCCTTTGGGCCCTGTTCGGTTCACAGGTTTCCTATAGGAATAGTACAGTTTTGATTTCCTACGGAATTTTTTTCTTTGAAGACGTTCGGGATAAAGGAATGAACTGTATCCTTTCTTCAGGAAAGGGAAACTTTCCTACGTTTTTTTTATAGGAAACAACACATTCACCAAGATCGGAGGGAAAGCCTAATTCTATGTTTTGGCATCCCTTAGGTTTCCCCTTTCGACTCCACTCTATTCCTATGACTTCTTGCATTCCTTTGTTTTGCTGTCCTACGTTCTGAACAGAGCCTTGAAACTGTTGTTCAGATTTGATTTCTTAGTCTTAATCTTAATCTTACCCTTTTACTAGGGTACTCCTTGGATTTTTTATGTGGCGCCTCTCTTGGAGTACCGTTTAATATCATACATCAGATTTTACAAAAATGGTGATGCTATCGGCATTCCAGTGTACGGTAAAAGACCGTGTACCAATGAGGAACTTATTAATTTAAACTTGAGCATTCCACTTTCAATACAATGTGATTAATTAGATCGACACTCTCCTGAATATGTTGCAACCAAATAGACAGTGACTAGCGGTTTCCTTTTAGTAGCATCGTGTGCATCCTGTTACACTCGACCCCTTGTTTCATTCGGTCTTGGTGACCATCAAGCAACTTATATATTTTGTTTTGTCAGGCAACCATCACGCTAGTCCAGTCTGAAATCAATCTAATTTGTTTCCATTTCCTTTAGCAGATTCAGTGAGCAAGTATGGAACTGGTACTCAAAATTGCAGCTTTATTTTGCTGAAATATTGAAGAGATACACTGCATGGTGAGAAATGGCGGAGTCTGCTCTGCTTCTTGTCATACAAAAGATTGGCACAGCCGTGGCAGCAGAAACGTTCAACTTCACTATACCATTACTTGCAAGGAAATCTGCTGCCGTGGCAGCACTGCCAAATGACATGAAAATGATAAGGAATCAACTTGAGCTTATACGCGCGTTTCTTGAGGATACCGGCAGGAAAGGCTGCACTGATCGAGTCATAGAAGCATGGACAGGGCAAGCACGAAAATTGGCCTATGATATGGAAGACATTGTGGATCAGTTTATCTATGTCGTTGGTAAACACAATGTGCAGGAAGGATCATGGTGGTGTTGTATGAAGAAAATTGCCAAAAAACCTCAATCTTTGTTTACATTAGATCAGATTGCTACTGCAATTGGTGGAATAAAGCAACAGCTTAGAGAGCTCAAAGAAAATAAAGACTGGACTCAGCCAATAGGTGGTGTGCGTAATGATATTCTTGCAACGGAATATGACAGTCATTATGCTCCTGGACAAGATTACTCGATTGCTGATGATGAGCTTGTAGGAATTGATAAAGATCGAAAAATCTGGATCAAGTCATTGCTTCTTGAAGGTGGTCCTGGACGGCGGCTCATTGCTCTGTGGGGTATGGGAGGAATTGGAAAAAGCACTCTAGTCAACAGTTTGTACAAAAGTGAGGCATCCAAGTTTGATTGCCATGCATGGGTTTCTGTGTCCCAGTCATATATACTGGAGGATATTTGGAGAAACATGTTGAGAGGACTCCGTAAAAATTTCAAGGAAGAATCTGATGCTTCTAATATGAACAGTACTGTAGAGAAAGTGGAAAAGATGAGCAGTGAAGAACTGCAGGCTGAATTGAAGCAAATCCTGGGGGGAAAGCGGTACTTGATCGTACTGGATGATGTCTGGAGACCTCAACATCTTCAGGAAATTCAACAGGTTCTTATCGATAATGGCTTGGGTAGCAGAGCAATAACCACGACAAGAAGTGAGGAAGTTGCTGAAGTGGCTGAACTGGCTGAGGCTGGCTGTAAGATCAAAGTAGAGCCTCTAGAGGCTGATGATGCATGGCGTCTGTTTTGCAGGAAAGCTTTCCCAAGGTTTGAAAACAACATCTGCCCAACAGAGCTAGTCCAGTGTGGTAAGGACATTGTGAATAAATGTGGCGGTTTGCCGCTAGCGCTAGTGGCAATAGGGAGCATATTGTCCCTTAAAGTGCGCAATGTTAGAGTGTGGAGGCTATTCTATGAGCAGCTTAATTGGGAGCTGCACAACAATGAGAACCTATCCCATGTGGAGAAAATACTAAACCTCAGCTACAAGTATCTGCCCAACCATTTGAAGAGTTGTTTCTTGTATTGTGCAATGTTCCCAGAAGACTATTGGATCCAGAGAAAAAGATTGATTAGATTGTGGATCTCAGAAGGGTTTGTTCCACAAGCAGGAGCGTTGTTCTTGGAAGAAGTTGCTGAAGGTTATCTGGAAGAACTCGTCCAACGAAGCATGCTTCATGTTGTAGAGAGGAACTCATCTGGTAGGCTTCGGCGTGTCCAGATGCATGATATTGTGCGCGAACTAGCCATTTCCCAGTCTAAAAAGGAGTGTTTCAGTACAACTTATGATGACACTCATGTGAGAGACCAACATGTGGGGTTGGATTCTCGTCGTGTGTCGGTGCTGCGATGCAAAAATGGCCTTGGATCAAGCATACATCCAGCAGCCAGGCTTCGCTCCTTGATAGCATTTGACAGCACCGTGAGATCATCAGCTCCATTGTTTCCCTCGGAATCTAAGTACATTGCTGTGTTGGAATTATCAGGCTTGCCTATTGACACTATTCCAGATTCAGTTGGGGAGCTTTTCAATATCAAGTATTTGGGCCTTGATCGCACCAATGTGAAGAAACTCCCAAGTTCTGTTACCAAGCTTCACAATTTAGAGACATTGAGTATTCGAGATGGACAGTGCCTGAGTTTGCCTCGAGGGTCCCAGAGACTCAAGAGACTGCGACACATACTTATCTACAAAATGCTGGATAAAACATGGAGTAGGTTTAGAAGTCATGAATCTATGGTGCCATTTGAGGGCATGTGGGATTTGCAGGAGTTGCAATCTCTGCATACAGTTGGAGCCAATAAGGTTTTTGTTGCAAAACTAGGGAATTTGTCTCAGATGAGGTTCCTTCTCATTACTGAGGTGAAGAGCAGTTACTGTCCACAATTGTGTGACTCTATATCAAAGCTACGTCACCTTTCAAGATTAGAATTAAGAGCCAGTTACTGTGAGGAAGTGCTACAGCTGGATAATTTGACACTGCCAAAGCGTCTCGACAAGCTCACTTTGGTAGGGGGATTGTCCCAAGGCTTTCTGGAATCTCCATTTTTCTCGAAGCATGGAGATGAACTTGTTCGACTAGAGCTGTATTATTCCCAGCTCGTGGTTGATCCAACGCCACGCCTCTACAGGTTGGCGAAATTGAGCCGTATTGTTCTCCGAAGTGCGTATATTGGACAGGCACGACCCGTGGTTGCAAATGCTTCGGAAATATCTAAACTGAGAGACGAGCTCCCTGCAGACTCGACTTGAGGGAGCTATTTGATAAAGATTGACGTCATACCAGATAATGTCCTATCTACCCTTTATGTATTAATATGTCTTTGTTCAGTTATCTCAGCAACCGGTGGCTTGTATAATAATGCATGGGACTGGCATTGATGCTGCTATCCCATCTTGGTTTATCCCTGTTTACATTTGCTGACATACGTTCAGCCACGTACCGTGTGATGTAATAATTTAGTAAGGCAAAAGTGATGCGTGCATTTGAAATTTTGGCTCCTCCAGGGCCATGGAAATTCGGAGTTTCATAGGGATAGTTTTATCTGTCCTGTTATGTGTTGTTGATTTTTTCTTAGATCTGATTCTGGCTAATCAATCATGAATCTCGAATTGTATCTCCCTGATGGTGATATGTGTTACTGCACAGAACCCAAGCAGAGTTTGAGGTATAACGACTTGACAGAAAACTTGCCAGAGAGCAGCAGCATCCGCGCCGGCCGCGCGCGGGCACGAGCAGCGACGCCGGCGGCCAGGCGGCAAAGCTCCAGGTGAGCTGCTCGGAGTGGGGCACGGCAAAGCTCGTGGCCCGACTGGCGCAGGGGAGCTGCTGCTGGCTTGCACGCTGGCGAGCTCGAGCTCCACTGGCCGGCGCAGGGAGGCCCAGCCGACACAGTCAACAGTGGGAGGAGATGAAACCTTATCCACCCTTTTCTTAATAAAAAATAAACTTTATCCTCTTAGGCCCTTTCAGAGGTCCTTTTGCAAAATAAAATTGTAGCGGGATGTAATTGACGTTTTTTTGGCACGTCACCTCTTCTGGCGGGACCCACCTGTTATAATCGTGCTTAAACCGGCGACTAGTGTTTTTTGCAAAAAATTATGAAAAAAATTAGTGCTTTTTGGCACAATTCCATAAATGTGTGGTTCCTGCAAATCTTGCCTGAAGTGTTGATGTTTTTTGCAATTCACTCAGAGTTTGAGGTATAACGACTTGACAGAAAACTTGCCAGAGTGACTATGAAGCTAAGAGATCTGATCTGGGTTCTCCGAGAGGAGACGGAAGAAGGGCAGTGAGGGCCTGCCAATCAGCAAGCTCTTCAGGAGACAACGTCTGGCGCAGTCCAAGGTCCAAATTAGCGGGTGCAAGCTCTGAAATGGAGATTGATTGGTTGGCACAGTAAGAGAACAAGACAGGGAAGGAATGGCAGAGGGGGGGCCCTCTCCCGACCACCAGTCCAGCCAGGAACACACAGAGGAGCCATAACCATCAGAAAATTTGACAGGACCAGACTATAATTGCACACTATGTGTTTCTTTTTTTAGATATAAAGGCATCTTGCCCGACTTTATAAATAAAGCCATCATGACACCATCATCCAACAGACGATAGTAAAGTTTAGAAGGTCCAGGACACGCATGCCACAAATAAGCAAACGGTAGCAGGGCACATAGCAAGGAGACAATAACTAGGAAGTTAGTCAAAGGTAGGAGGGGGCGCCAAGGAGATCGCCGTATCATGAATAATCTTGGAGATCATCAGGGCGACGGGGTCAGCATATGAGGCTTTACTATATTTTGCATGATGGAACAACTAGGATAAACTCGCTGAACATCAGAAATATTTGGTCTAGCTACCTTATCCATTGCAATCAAGGAAGGAAAGTTACCATCTTTTATAATGTCACATGAATTTGAAGTTTGTTTGGGTGTTGCAGGTTTAAAGGAGGAAATGTGGTATCAAGTATTTTCTAAACATGTTTATGTGGTCATATGTTTTCTCAATAGACGAAAAAGGGTTTCCCCTGCTTTAGATTATAAAGCAACCGCACCAACAACATCCGACAACAACACCGAGTTCAAGGTTCAGGCAAAAACAAAAGCAAAGCAAAGCCGAAGAGTGCAAATAGGTTCAGCTGGGGGCACAACACAACAAAACCCTAAAAAGAAAGAAGAAGCAGCCAACTAGCTAATCAGGCTCAGGCGATATGTTTTCTCAATAATTGTAAGAGTATTTCTATTTTTCGTCAAAATGGACGGGTGCAACGATGCACACCATCATAGTCGAGTGATTTTAGCTACCGTCACCACATTGAACTAATGTGTAAGAAGTTTTTATAAGATCCGCATGTAGAATAGCATTGTTCCATGATCAAGCTGTGCGCCTGTGCTCTGCTTAAACTTTTTCAAAAAACATTCGAACCATCTTTCTACCGTTATTTATTAGACACTTGGTGTTGTCAATAATTAATGTCACCTAACCATGGTAACTAGTCAATCAGAGAGGCTCGACCCATCATCCCATCAACTTCTTGCTTGTATTAGAAAATTGACACTCGAGACTGGATCAACTGCTTGCCGGCTGTGTTAATGGACTTTCTAGTCCTTGATGTGACACTGGGTATAAACTGGAGGCTGTTCAGAAGTTGCTGAGCAATTGCTCGACCCAATCAAATCATTTTTCTTGTTTCGACAGCAACTTGTTGGATCCTTCGGAAATATATCCAGGATCTTTCGGACAGAAAATGCCAAGAATGAAACCGACGGGCCGAAGCAAATCATGAAAAAAATTATATGAGACCAGATCTCACGATTAGCAGGAGAGACCCGTCCTGATGGATGACACGTGACATTTACAAATCTTAAAGCATCTTTGAAATTTATAAATGCCACGTGTCATCTATCAGAATGGGTCTCGCGTGAGACCTAGTCTCATAGAATTCTTTTTCAGCAAATCACCATCTGAGTTCCCCGCAAAAGAAGAAACGAAAAGGAAAGAATCACTATATATATAAGCACAACAAAGCTTCTAGCCTGCAAACCAGCCATTGTTTGCATCGCCTAAACATGTCCATCATGATAGCCATGGAGTTTTTGGTGTTTGCCTCCCTTTGCCTCCCGTGTTTGGTGTCCATTGCTGACACTGCCACAACAAGCACCACTGACCACCAAGCGCTCATGTCACTGAGGGCTCTGATCAATGGAGACCCATTCCAAGCACTGAATGCATGGGGAAACCAGTCGATCCTTATGTGCCAATGGCGCGGAGTGGCATGTGGCATGCGGGGCCGCTGCCGCGGCCGTGTCGTAGCACTGGATCTTGGTGGGCTCAACCTTGTTGGCTCCATTGCCTCTTCCATAGGTAACCTAACTTACCTCAGGCATTTTGGCCTCCAAGAGAACCGCTTCTCCGGTACCATACCTTCAGAGGTTGGACATCTCGTAGAACTCGAGTATATGAACCTCAGTAGGAACTCCATCGGCGGGGAGATCCCACCGACACTGGCAGCTTGTGTCCAGCTTCGAGTTATTGATCTGAGTCACAACATGCATAAAGGCTCGGTGCCGCGGGAGTTGTCATCCCTGCATAATCTAGAGGTGCTGGCTCTTGGGCACAACAACCTTACAGGAAACATTCCCGCGGAGATTGGAAACCTGAAAGGTCTGATCGTTCTTCATCTGGTATCAAACATGCTAGTAGGAGAAATTCCTACAGAGATTGCAAATCTTAGAAACTTGACCAGTTTATACCTTAACATTAATGGTCTGTCAGGTTCTGTTCCTGCCTCTCTTGGTGGCCTCCAAAAATTACAGATTTTGTATCTAGCCACGAACCGACTCTCAGGACCGATTCCAGCTTCCCTAGGAAATCTATCTAATTTACTAATTCTAGATTTCCAGTCAAATGGCCTAACCGGTAGCATCCCTGAATCATTAGGAAATCTGAATCTCCTTAACGTGCTTTCTCTCACATCTAATAATCTTACAGGCTCAATTCCTCACACTCTCGGGAAACTCAGTTCTCTTGTTGAGTTTTATCTCAACGGGAATCAACTCGAGGGTTCCATACCAGTTTCTGTATATAATCTTTCATCACTCCAATTTTTCAGTGTGCAATACAACAACCTGAGTGGATCCATTTCAGATGACTTGGGTAATAAGTTTACACAACTCCAGCAACTTTCCATGGACAATAACAGATTTCATGGGTCCATCCCGGAGTCTTTGTGTAATGCTTCAATGCTTGAACTAGTTCAATTGTCTGACAACTTTTTTTCCGGAGTAATACCAAAATGTCTTGGAGCTACCATGAAGAGCTTATCGAGACTGCTTCTCTCAAATACCCAACTAGAGGCAAGGAATGATGCCGATTGGGATTTCATTTCTAGCTTGACAAACTGTAGTATGCTATCATACCTAGCTCTTGACAATAACAAACTAGAAGGGGTGCTACCAAATTCAATAGCAAATCTTTCCACAAACTTAGAATATTTTAGCGTGACAGGCAACATGCTGCATGGAAATATACCTGAAGGAATTGGAAACCTTGTCAACTTGCAACTCTTGCAGATGGGTGGCAATTTCCTACATGGAAAAATTCCTGAATCGATTGGTAACCTTGGGATCCTGGCTGAACTATACTTGTACAACAACAGTTTATCTGGACCAATTCCACCAATGCTTGGAAATCTAACAGCATTAAGTATACTTGCCCTCGCCCAAAATGTGCTTACTGGCCCCATACCATCCAGCCTTGGAAGCTGCCCTCTGATGGTGCTGAGCCTAGCATTCAATCGGCTTGTTGGTCCAATACCAAAAGAGATTTTCCTCATATCGACACTGTCTGTTTCTGTGGAGGTTCAGGGCAACAAGTTAACTGGGAAAATTCCTTTAGAAGTTGGTAATCTGGTGAATATTGGATCTCTGGATGTGTCTGACAACAGGATAACTGGATTAATTCCTGCTTCTCTAGCTCAGTGTGGAAGTATGCAGTATCTCAGTATGGAAGGAAACCTATTTCAGGGCACGATTCCAGCATCAATGTCACAGATGAAAGGCCTTCTAGTTCTTGATGTTTCAAGAAACAACTTGTCCGGTGAGATCCCATTCTTCCTTGGGGACATGCAGGGGCTCGCTACCCTCAATATATCATTCAACAATTTTGTGGGTGAAGTTCCGAAACATGGATTATTTCTGAATGCAAGTGCAGCTCTGATTGAAGGGAACTATGGCTTATGTGGAGGAATCTCCCAATTTAACTTGCATCCCTGCTCAAATCATACATCCAAGAAGTGGTCTCACAAGCTTGTCGTGTTGATCTCAGTAGGCAGTGCAGTTATTTGCATTATCTTAGTAGTACTATTTGCACAACGGAAATTGAAAAGCAAGTTTACAGAGATAGGACAGGTTCCATCGCTCCATAGTGGACAACATATGAGGGTTACCTATGGTGAATTAGTGAGAGCAACAAGTGGTTTTGCTTCTGAGAATCTCTTAGGCACAGGAAGCTTCGGCTCAGTGTACAAAGGAACAATGATGAATGAAGATCAGGAAGTGATTGTCGCTGTCAAGGTGCTCAACCTCCAGCAGCGAGGGGCATCTCAAAGCTTTGTTGCAGAATGTGAGACTTTAAGATGCATCAGACATCGAAACCTTGTGAAGATATTGACAGTCTGCTCAAGTATTGATTTCAAGGGTCTAGACTTCAAAGCTCTCGTATTTGAGTTCATGCCGAATGGAAATCTTGATCAATGGCTACACAGCCGTCTCGTGGAAGATGGGGGCAATGGGGTGCTCAGTCTTACCCAAAAGGTAGACATTGCCATTGATGTAGCTTCAGCACTAGAATATCTGCACCACAATAAGCCAGTGCCAATAGTTCACTGTGATCTTAAGCCAAGCAATATTCTCCTCGACGATGACATGGTTGCCCATGTGGGTGACTTTGGACTTGCAAGGTTCTTGCCTGAGGATGATACTAGCCTCCTAGAGATATCAAGTGGTTGGGCTACAAGAAGGGGAACAACTGGATATGCTGCCCCAGGTTTGCCATTAACCAATCACCACTGTTGCTCATCTTTTATGTACCAATTTCTCATTCCAAACTAATTTCACATGCATTTCTTTCCCAGAGTACGGTCAAGGAAATGAAGTCTCGGTCTATGGTGATACCTATAGCTACGGAATAATGTTGTTAGAGTTGTTCACTGGTAAAAGGCCAACTGATGGTGGGTTTCTGCAAGATCTTAACCTACATAGTTACGTCGAGATAGCACTGAGGGACCAAGCCACCAACCTGGTGGATCTGTGCTTATTATCTTCACCGGGGGAAGGAACAGAAATGAGAGCTCCATGCATCACTTCAGTTCTGCACATTGGGATATTATGTTCGAAGGAACTGCCAACTGATCGCATGCAGATTGGGGATGCTATGAGAGAGCTATTGACGATCAGAGACACGTACCGCACGCACCTATTGAGTAGAGGTGGGTCCATCTAAATGCTTGATGGCCCTCGCTTCATTGTGATTAGTATTCATCATATTAAATCTAAACAGAAGGTGGTACAAACTTTGTTGCTGCAATTCACAAGCCAACTAATATGCCTGTCTTTTAAACGGAATGTCAACACGATATGGTAATGAGTTGTGACTTGTGAGCAATGGGAGCTGCACAATTCAATGTACCTTAGCCATCGGATCACCAAAATTTTAGTTAGAACTTAGTGTAATTGGGGCCTTCTTGACGATGTTAATATATTCTCTATCCAAAAAACCACATCATGTTTTTTTCTCTGCTCCTATCCCGAGGCAAATTTAATTTGTTGTAGTTACTCAAGAAGTAAGAATATGTTTTATCATTAAAATAAGACTTGAAATTTTCTTTGAAATTTTGATACTGTAGCTAGATTTGAAGTATGAGAAATTCTATTTTCAGAACGCCCAATGTGGTGTATCACTAGGCAGAGGCTCCGACCCCATGATCACACGCACTTCAATTATATATCTAAAGAAGAAATTATATCCCGACAACACTTGTAATGATCATCAGCTTGAAGATTACCTTAAAAAACCTTGGAGATTGCCTTAAAAATGTTTGGAGATTTATACCTTCAAAATAAAAAAGCTTGGAGATTTATACACGAGTTTACAACGCACAGCATGCACTAACTGAATCGTGCCGAGTACTGGTGCGGAATGGTTGTAAGGCGAAACAAGTAAACTTGGAGAAAAAACTCTGGCATAATACATGGGTGCCCAGGAGCAGCAACAAAGCCCAGAAAGCCCTCAAACATGATCGAAGAACCGACGCCGAGAAAGAGGCCACCTCACAAAGGAGGTCAGCCATGGACAGAGGCTATGTCATCGCTATCGCTTGGACATCCGGCACACTAACACCAACTTGTTCCATCGCCGAAAGGAGTCCCCTGTTCCTCGCCCTGGCTCGAAGGGTGTCACACCGTCAGACAATGAAATGCTCACCTCCCTAGAGCGCAGCAGGACACTAATGCCAAGACCCCAAATGGAGGCCTTCGAACACAACCACCTCACCGGACCAAGCTCCTCGAGAGAGCACCACCGTCGAAGCACGAAACCATCACACAAAGAGAAGAAGCTGCCATCTATGAACCCACCTTGGCGACTAGCAAAATGGGACCTTGCTCACAAGACGAGGCCTCCAAGAAGGGAACGACGCCACTGCACCGCCACCGCTCGGTCTGGAACAAGCCAGCCAAAGGTTTTCACCTAAAGCCCAATGAGGATGGAGGCCACACACAGTGACAACTCCAAGGAGGGGAACGGCGCACAAGAGCCTCGCTATCACTGGCACCGACACCGCCAGGCAAAGCTTTCGCTCGGGACATGGCCACCATCACCTAGGTCCATCCGCCATGGCCGATGAAGAAGAGATGTAGACGATGACCATGTTAGCATCAAGCCATGCCTCGTGATGGTGGCGACCGGTGTCAGTGCACGGTCGAGTCCATGGCGGGTGTTTGCGCGTGTGTGTACGTGTGTGTCTAGTCCAGGTCGGTACGCAGGTGTTTGGCCGAGGCGTGCTCGAGTTAGGAGTCGTATGGATAGTTGGCTCAGGTCGTTAGTGAGACTCACGGGATAGGCTTGTCGATCTGTTGGAGTGCAGCAGCGTGGGCGAGTAGGAGCGCGTCCTGTGCGCAGCAGCACATGCGGATCGTGGCCGGGTGATCCGGAGGAGTTGGGTACGGAGTAGTGCGTGTGCATCCGTATAAACTCCATCCCCCTTATACTGCTTGTAGTGAGAGCCAGCCATGTAGCCATTGAAAAGATAAAGAAGATTGGGGCGTGCGTGCGTCCACGGCGGCGTTCGTGCGTTGGCCCGGAATTTCTTGTGTCTTCTTCTACCTCTAGCTGATAGTAAGAGAGGACTGCGGTTCCAACAGACCAAAGCAGAGTGGGGTAGTGGCAAAGACCACACACGGTCGACGAACGCCTCCAAATTCCAAAGTGAACCACCTCGCCGGCGAAACAGCCGAGGGGACACGCAAGCACCCGCCCCACAACACCTGCCGGAATTGTGCCGCCACACCTACCATCCAGAGCCTCCGCTCTGACGGCCGAGGGGATCCACCCTCACCCAGCACCCATGGGTGGTGGACCGCAAGCACGCAGCTAGCCTCCCCTGCTGCCGCACTAGCGCCACTCCACTTACCACGGCCACCCAAAGAGAAACTCGCACCTTTCCCGCATGGAGACGAATCACGACCAAGATCTGTGCTGTTGGATGCCCAAAATAGCAGCCGCAAGGGCCACTGACGAGAAGAGGGCCGTGCCCATGAAGACCAACAAGAAGCACCAAATCCGGCAGCAGCGGGAACCCATCCACGACCGGCGACCCCCACGCTAGGAGCCGCATCACCAGGGCTTAGGCCGCCACCCGCACCGTCCCTGCACCCGCCTACGGCCGCGTCACCCCCAAGCAAGGCCACGGAGGACAGGACGGGGAGGGAGGGAGGCGAGTCACTGCTTGTGAGGAAGACGGCACACCCGGGAGCAGCACAGGGAAGAAGAAGGAGGCGGGTGACGGGTCGCCCTACCGCCGCTGGTGGCGACGACGAGGAAGGGGAGCACGAAGGAGGTGGTTGTTGGGGCGGCAGCGGCTGTCGCCTCGTGAGCCGTGGGAGCTGGTTCCCAAATCTCAGAGGTGTCTCCGGTGGACCTTGATCCAAAACAATTGAAACTTGGATGTTGAACAGTAAAATTTTGATCTAGGCTGTAGCTATGCATTGTTTGCAGTCTAATTTCCTCATTTTGGCCATAGGAGACTTTAACACATGAGCAAAGTTATAAGACTAGATTTATATTTGAGTAAAATGAATCATAAGTCCTAAAACTATTGACTGTGTGTTAGTTTAATCCTATAACTTTGAAACTGCAGTTTAGGTCCTAATACTATTGGATGTGTGTAAGTTCAGTCCTATAACTTGAAAACTGAAGTTTTAGGTCCTAAAACTATTGGATGTGTGTCAGTTCAGTCCTATAACTTCGAATTTGTAGGCCATTAGTGGCATGATGGCTTGAGCTCCAGCGAGGAGAGTAGATTGATCATCTTAGCCTGACCCCACAGTAGCAGAACGACACATCGCACAATGTCCAATTGCTACCCACTTGTAGTTGCTGCTAGGGTTGTGTCACTCTCGCCAACCTTTGCGATAGCTTTATGGTTTCTGTGCACTCCTTCATGTTGTCTGGCAGTAGCGAAAACTCCCCACCTATGGCCATGCTCGTGCCCAAACAACAACCGGCACGACCGGCTCTATGACAAGGGTGTCGGGACAACGATGTGTGTGTCTGTGTGTGTGAGAGAGAGAGGTGGGATGGCATCATCCATCTCGATTGGCTCGGGGTCTTCCCAATGACCGCGCCGAGGTAGAGGGGTGTCATCCGTCATGCCGACCAACTCCTCCCCGGCGGCCGCGCCAAACTACTAAACGAGGCTGCACTGCAGCTCATGGCCACATAGGTGGTGGGCGTGAAGGTTGCAACACGGCTTCTATCTTGTACTCTTGTTGGGTAGGGGAATGAGTGACCGATTCTGGGGCGTCGCACCGCTAGTGGCGAGGGAAATCAATGCTGGCCATCGGAAACCAAAGACCGAATAGCGCAGAATACCCGAACACCGAATGAGCGCAGGAAACCCGAATTACAAGACCATCTACTAGAGGAGGAAGACGATGTGCCAGCCACTGAATTTCAATCCAACGGTTCATAAACAATCTGCTCAAACTTAGTTTTTCTTCTCAGGCAACTGATTAGTAGGCGGGGCCATAAACAAATCACAAGCATCTGCTCTGCTGGCTTTGCTTTGTTCATGGCGCACATGCCGTGGAACTGCCGGCCATCTCAAGGTATCCTGAGGACGCCCCGCTGGCCGTACCCGAACTGCTGCACGGCCATCTTCATCATCACCGAGTGGACATTGAAGGCAATTGTAATTGTTGGACTTAGATTGATTGAGTCCCTTGATGAGATTATTATATAGTACAAGGAGGTTATAGATAAAGAAATAAACGAAACGGAATATTAAAAAGTTCTCCTTGATTTTGGCTCACTAGACGTATATGAAATCCATGGTCAATGATGTCGCGAAGATGCCAGAGAATCTGCTTCGCCACATTGAGGTGCGGCTCCCGTGGGTGGTGCATGTACTGGCATTCTTGTTGCATGACATAGGCGACGTCTGGTCTGGTGAAGGACATGTACTAGAGAGCACCCACCAGACTCCGATAGGCGGATGGATCATCGACGGTAGTGCCAGCGGCATCGAGCTTGGACTGTGTGTCGATGGGAGTGGAGTAGTGGTTAAGCTCGCTCATGCCCGCACAACCAAGGATGTCGACGATGTACTATCACTGGGAGAGGAACATGGAGGCGGAGGACCGAGTGATGGCAACACAGAGGAAGCAGTGTAGTGTTGCAAGGTCTTTGAGAGAGAACTCGCACTTGAGAGCCATGAGGTCGTCGGGACTATATCATCAACGTATAGTAGCGGGTAGACAATCTCAGCGTTGCGGTTCTAGATGAAGAGCGAGGGGTCCGCACGAGAACCAACGAAGCCGAGCCAAGGAAGATGGTCGGCGAAAGTCGAAACGGCTGTACCACGCACGCGGCGCCTATTTAAGCCCATAGAGAGACTATTGAAGCAGTAGACATGGTCGTGGGCTTGGAGACGTCGACGAACCCCAATGGCTGTGCATAGTAGACCGTCTTGCCGAGGGTACCATGTAGAAAAGCATTGTTGATGTCGAGATGGTAAACCGGCAAGTCTTGAGAGACGACAATAGAACGGGCAGTCTAAACTGTTGTCGGCTTGACAATGGGGCTGAAAGTCTAGCCATAGTTGATGCCGGCGCGCTCGGTAAAGCTGTGGAGGACCTATCGTACTTTGTAGTGATCCATGGACCCATCCGGCTTAAGCTTCTGCCGAAAGATCCACTTGACAGAAACGACATTGGCACCGGCCGGACCGGGAATAAGATGACATGTCTGATTTGTTTGTAGGGCACCGAATTTCTCTACCATAACAGAGTGCCAGCGAGTATCTTTTAGAGCACTTCGGTAGCTCTTGGTTAGTAGACTAAGGATATCAGCAAGAAGATTAAGACGATCAATGGGTAAAGACATGCCACGCTTTCCATGCGTAAACATGGAGTGAGTGTTGTTGGTGACTCGAGGGCCAACAGGAGCTAAAAGCACAAGCTGAGTTCAAGGTGTGGCTGGAGGAGTGGGAGTGGTAGGCGCCACAGGTGTAGGAGGGATGGGTGATTCCTTTCCATATTTAGGTCCTTTTCCCGCGAAAACATAATAACCAAAGAATTTCGTGATCTCTCACATTCCTTTCATCAGTCATAATTATCAACAAAGTGATTTTCTCGAAAATTTTGAGATTATCCGGTTTAAACAACAACGTGAGGAGAGCAAAAACATCACTCACAACGTGCCCTTCGACGAGGAGGACTTGCGATGGGGTCCGATGAAATTGTTTGCTAAATGGTAAAAAATTAATTGTTGATGCTCCAGCAAAGTATTAAGGCTACAACGAAGCATACCATCGTCCTCAGACAAATCCAAGACAAGTAATTCGGAACGGAGGGAGTAGTTTGTTGGGAAATCCGGGTTGGTGTGGGTGGGGGGGGGGGGGGGCTTCGGAATAGGAGTCATGTTAGTTGGTCCTCGTGGCATCGGTCCTCGCATTTGTAGTCGATGATGTAATGATGAATATATACCATTAATTTGAGCCAATAAAACTCACCCTTTATCGAAAAAATGAATACCATCAATGTAATGTGATGCATGTATTTCAAATATCAAATGTCTCTCTCTCTCTCTCTCTCTCTCATCTTCAATATACCCTGTAGACGCATTAATTATACATCTTTATCATTCTCAATATACTTCATTAAATATTCTAGAATACCCCAATATGAGTTTTATGGAAAAAATATCATTTTTGATGTACTTTTTGCAATATACCTTTTTCACATACGAACAAATCAGTATATATACATAAACCTTTAAAAATATGTAGACTCACATAATTTTTTTCATGAAAATCATTTTAAGTTATCTAGTAGTTAATAATGAAGTATATTAAAAATAATAAAGAGGTATAAAAGATTCATCTATGTGGTACATGAGGAGCGGGAGTACGTACTTTCAAGACTATACAACAATTTTCCTATATATATATAGAAAATGGTTGTGTACTCCTGGGAGTACATACTCCCGCTCCTCATGTTACACATAGATGAATCTTTTATACCTTTTTATTATTTTTAATATACTTCATTAGTAATTATTAGATACCCCAAAATGAGTTTCATGAAAAAATTCATGTGAATCTACGTATTTTTAAATATTTACGTATATACTGATGTGTTTGTACATGAAAAGGTATATTACAAAAAGTACGTCGCAGATGATATTTTTTCAACTAAACTCATATTGGGGTATCTTAGAATATTTAATGAAGTATATTGAGAGTAATAAAGAGGTATAATTAATGCGTATATGAGGTATATTGAGGATGGGACTACATACATAATATTGAGGATTGACTATTCGTCACCCTGGGTGAGGAATAGTTATTCTTCACCCCCCTCTATTTTACCATCAATACACTGTAATTTTACGTTCCGTATGTTTTGTCTTATTTCTGACGTAAAAAAAGACCGTAAGAAAATATATAATCGCCGTAAAAAATATTTTATGTTATGTAAAATTACAAACGTAAAAACATAGTGAAAAATACACATAAATTGGAAATTTTCTTGTCTTATGACCTATATTTTTATTTTCTTATACCAAATTTTACTTAATGAATCAATAGGAATGTAACTATTTGAATTCTAAACGTAATTTAATTATGAAGTGATCATAAGATTACCTCGGGTGAAGAATAACCTATTCTGCACCCTGGGTGATGAATAGCATCACTATATATATATATATATATATATATATATATATATATATATATATATATATATATATATATATATATATATATATTGCCATCAGTGCACCGTAATTTTACGTTTCGTAAGTTTTATCTTATTTCTAACGTAAAAAGAGACCGTAATAAAATATATAATCATAATAAAAAATATTTTATGTATGTAAAATTACAAACGTAAAAATATAGTGTAAAATACACATAAACTGCAAATTTTCTTATTTTATGACCTATATTTTTATTTTCTTATGCCAAATTTTACGTAATGAATCAATAGAAATGTAACTATTTGAAATATGAACGTAAGTTAATTATGAAATGATTTGTAAAATTACATCGGGTGAAGAATAACTTATTCTGCACCCCGGATGATGAATAGTAACAACATTATATATATATATATATATATATATATATATATAGTTATTAGTGGCAGGTAATTATATATATATATATATATATATATATATATATATATATATATATATATATATATATATATATATATATATATATATATATACAGTTATTAGTGGCAGGCAATTTTTTAAGGTCCTGCCGATGGTAGGCCAATAGACTGTCGCTGGTGGAAGGAATTTCCCGCCAACTAGTACCTAACTTACCACTGGCGAGTGCAAAAAATTGCCTGTCACTAATAACTGTATTATGAGTCGCTGGGCGCCAGTGGCGAGCGCCCTTACCACCACTAATGGGCATTTTGCACATGCCACTGCTAGTAACCAATTTTGCAGCAGTGTCATGATACTTCCACCTGTTGACGCAGCGACCACTAGATCCTCTCATGGTAGAGCCGAAGAGGCCCCATTCTTACTTCATGGATTCCCTAAAGAGCCCGGACAAAAACTGGGCGTATCTGAAGGAACTTCTAGATGATTGTTTCTTAGACTAGGGTTCCATCGAAGGGGAAAAACATAAGGATCTACCATATCGATAGACGGATCCCCTTCCAGCACAACACTTAATTCTGTTGCAGGCAACAAATGGATGGTACATTGACCCATGGCTTCTATACGTATGCCTCCTCACCGAGGAGTGCATATGACCAAGCGTAACGTTTAATCATCATGATGATGCCATCAAGTGGAGTACATGCCTAGAGCAGGCGTTGTTCGACCCACGCAGAGAGTTTGAATCCATCCATAATATGTTTGTGAATGTCATCAACAAATACGTCTGCTCGCAGGGCCGGTCCTGACTTTTTAGAGGCCCGGGACGAACTTAAAAAGTGGGCCCAATAGTGAAAAAAATCAATTATATTGATACAAAGCGCAATGTTTTATTTCTCTTCAAAGTATCTTTTTGTTTCATTACCAAAACTTATCTGCTAGCATTTTCTTTCTTCTTTTATCAAAACGAGATGAATGTTTTTAGGCAACATTTTTACAAGAAAGGAGCGTTAATACCTGAATTTGGCAGAGGAAAAATAGAAGAAATACAGCTATCCAAATCCAAGCATGCCGGATCTTGATAGGCAGCTAGGGTCCTCGTATCCTCAAATGAGCAACCTGTACAGAAAATAAAAGATCGGTCAAGGAATCACTAGGAAACCAAAAAAACAGTACAAAGATCAAGCGGAAAAAGACTCAGAAATTACAAGAAATTAGTAATCCTTTGACCCAAGAAACTGTCAAGTTGCAACTTGTAAAGTGACTGAGCTGATGAAGTGTTGCCTCAGCGTGCTGCCGTCCACTGGTCAAGCAGAATACTTATAGGCTAATCCATAAGACCTCTCCCAATGCAATGGTGCTTAGATGAGGTGCTAAGTGCATTAAATACCTTAGCAACTCAACTCCCCAATGCATAGGTGCTTAACTTGTTGTTGCTAAGCATACTTTATTTAATGAGTTAACACCTAAAGTCTTTCATGCATTGGTCAAATTGTTTCATTTAAGTGGTTTGCCTAGGTTCTCGCGCTTGGCATTGGTTCTTCCTGAGGTCACCAAAGTGCTCTCTCCCCTCTTTAAATGATGTGCCATGTCATTTTTCCGCTTATGTGGCATGCTTAGCACCTGTCCATGGTGGAGCACTGGGAAGGGCCTAAGGGAGTGAGATGGAGAGATTGAAAGTGGATAAAAAAACTCAGCTACAACGGCAGTAGCCATTACTAGTAATTTGCTAGGCATGCTGCGTGCTTCGGGAGTAAGAGCAGAATGGGGAACGAAGAGACAGAGGAAGAAGAAACGACGGCGGCTGGTGTTACGACATGAATCCATCGAATCAAAATTGGGTTAGTGCCTTCCACAATAAAGAACCTAATAGCTGTTTTTTTTCAGAAACAGGTGACCTATTAATAATAAGCTAGTTGTTGGGCTAGATACTACTAGAAAAAGGGATATAGATGGAATTGACACTAATGGCGCACCAGCAGATGGTGCGCCATATACTAATGGCGCACCATCCGCTGGTGCGCCATTAGTGTGAAAGACACTGATGGCGCACCAGGCACACGGTGCGCCACTAGTAATAAAATGTTTTTTTTTTCATTTTTTCAAGCATACTAATGGCGCATCCGGGCAGAGTGCGCCATTAGTAGTTAGAACTACTAATGGCGCACCAGCCATAGAGTGCGCCACTACTGTATTTTTTTTTACTTTTTTGCAAAACTACTAATGGCGCACCATAGTGCGCCATTACTAATTTAAACTAGTAATGGCGCACTATGCCACGGTGCGCCATTAGTATAAAAATTATTATTTTTTACTTTTTTTGCAAAACTACTAATGGCGCATGTCTGTGTGATGCGCCATTAGTATGTTGGGTTAGTAATGGCGCATGTCTCTGTGGTGCGCCATTAGTATATTGGGTTAGTAATGGCGCATGTCTCTGTGGTGCGCCATTAGTAACCTGGGACCAGCTAGATATTTTTGGACAGCCACATCTACACACTCACTTTCCCCACTTCATTCCCCCCACCTCCTTCTCTAAGCTTGTCGGCTGCCTCCTCCTCCTCACCTCATTTGCACCATAGATTCATCAAAATTAAGTGTTGAAATTACCTTTTTTATAGGCAAGTAAGAGGAAAGCTATCTTCATGTTGTAGATCTACTTTTTTTGTTCCTAGCTCGCTCCAACAACGTGCACATGCGCTTTGTGTGGCCTAGCTAGATCTATGTATGTTTGTGGTGTTGCATATGTTTGTGGTGTTGCATATATGTTTGTGTTTGCAGGTACCGGTATTTAAAATGCGATAGTTGCCAATATTTTGCCGGAATGTTGATTCATTTCCGTTTTGGCGAGAATTTTGGCACTATGCATTCTTTTTGGTCCTATTTTTAGGGAAAGTCATGCCAAATTTTTTCTTGGTTCTAAAATATCGTTTTGCTCTACCCTCCATGCGACCATGGTCCGCACGATGACCGAAGGCATTGTGAATAGGTTTTTGAGCTCCGCGAAGGCCGAGATGCTTCAAAAGAACGAGACGGAGATAAGATGTCCGTGTCGAATATGCAAGCTGAAGAGCCTTATTGCGGACCCAGATTTCGGGCAGGTGCGGGACCACCTACTCTTGCGTGGTTTCATGGATGGCTATCGGTGGCAAGGTGATGAAGATGACTATGAAGTCGTCCATGGGGGCCGGGCAAGAAATGAGGAAGGGCAGCAAGACAACCACCGCGGCTTGGGCGGGCGAGAAGACGAAGAATCTCCAAGACATGATCACGACGGTGATGCTGTGCACAGTCATCATGTAGAAGATGCCGGACATGATGATGAGGAAGATGCCGGAGCAGACGAAGGGCATGATCATGAAGATCTAGATGTCGGAGGAGCAGACGACGATGGACCATCGATGGGCTGGGTGCAGGACCCTCATATTCAAGAGCTTCTTCTTAAGCAGACGGATAACGCAAGAGCTGCCGCCCGAGAGAAAGCCAAGCTGGATCAACTGAAGATAGACGCGGTTACTCCATTATATGAAGGATGCAGAACCGAGGATACCCGCCTGAAAGTAACTCTCATGGCTTTGGAGATGAAGGTAAAACACAAAATGACCAACACATGCTTCAACGAGAACATGTCATTCTGGCACGAATGTCTTCCCAAGGGGAACAAGTGCCCGACCAGTTTCGAGGAGGCGAAGAAAGTCGTGTGTCCTCTGGATTTACCGCACGTGAAATACCATGTGTGCATGAACAATTGCATCATTTATCGGGGCGAGCACGCGGAGTCTACCATATGTCCGGTGTGCGGCGTCACTCGATACAAGAAGAGGAAGAAAGCTCCTCGAAAAGTGGTGTGGTACTTTCCGATCACTCCTCGTCTGCAGCGGTATTTCACGGACCCTAAGGTAGCAAAACTCCTGCATTGGCACGCAGATAGGGAGGACAAGAAGCGAGAAGATGACGCAAATGATCCGGAGATAAATAAAAAAGACAAGATGCTGAGTCACCCTAAGGATGGGAGCCAGTGGCAAGCGTTGAACTTCGAACACCCAGAATTTGGGAAGGATCCAAGGAACATCGTGCTGGGCGCGAGAACCAATGGAGTCAATCCGTTTGGCAGCCAGAGAAGCACACATAGCACCTGGCCTATGTTTGTGTGGATGTACAACCTTCCCCCCTGGTTGTGCATGAAGATGAAGTACATTCACATGAGTATGCTAATTGAAGGGCTGAAACAACCAGGGAACGACATCAATCTGTATCTGGGGCTGCTGAAAGAGGAGCTAGAGACGCTGTGGAAAATGCCAGCCAATACGTGGGACGCCGCAGAGAAAGAATATTTCCCTATGAGAGCCGCACTGCTCACGACGATGCACGACTATCTCGGTTACGGATATCTCGTGGGGCAGGTGGTCCATGGATTTTCTGGATGCGTCAGGTGCATGGATGACACAACGTATCGCCAGCTAGATAGAGATCCCGGGTCTTCGGAAACCATGTTCATGGGACATCGAAGGTGGCTTCACGACGATGACCCGTGGAGGAAACGCAAGGATCTGTTCGATGGTGAAACCGAACTCCGAAGACGCCCGCGTACGAGGAGCAGCGAGGAAATAGACGGGCTATTGAAAAATTGGAAAGATTGCCCACTGCCGGGAAAGAAGCAAAAGGCGCCAGAGCCGGGAAAGAAGCGAAAGGCGCCAGAGCCGCTGCTGAAGGTATGGAAAACGAGGTCTGTTTTCTGGGACTTGCCGTACTGGAAGATCCACCGTGTGCCTCACAGCCTTGATGCCATGCATATCACGAAGAACGTGTGCGAGAGTCCGCTTGTTACCCTGCTCAACATGCCAGAGAGGACCAAAGATGGGCCGAAAGCAAGGGCAGACTTGAAATCAATGGGCATCAGGCAGGAGCTTCATGCTAATGATGATGATGATGATGATGATGAGGTGAAGCAGGACACAGAAAGTTGTCGCAAAGGCAAAAAGGCCAAGAAGACCGGGAATAACTACCCTCCTGCGTGCTTCACTCTAAGTCAGGAGGAGATCGAGCAGTTTTTCACCTGCCTCGTAGGAGTAAAACTTCCTTACGGTTACGCGGGGAAGATAAGCAGATACCTAGACCCAGCGAAGCAAAAGTTCAGCGGGATGAAGTCTCACAACTGTCACGTGCTGATGACGCAGATACTTCCAGTTGCAATCCGTGGGATCATGGACACGCACATCCGCGAAACGCTATTTGGCCTATGCAACTTTTTCAACGTCATCTCTCGGAAGTCGGTTGGCATGAGGCAACTCAGAAGGCTACAGGAAGAGATCGTGGTGATACTATGCGAGCTTGAGATGTACTTTCCGCCCGCATTCTTCGACGTTATGGTGCATCTGCTGGTCCATATCATGGAGGATATCATCCAACTCGGGCCGACGTTCCTGCACAGCATGATGCCGTTCAAAAGGATGAATGGTGTCATCAAAGGATACGTTCGCAACATGTCACGTCTAGAGGGAAGTATAGCCAGGGGCTTTCCTACTGCACGAATTATCTAGGCATCGAGAACCCCATTGGTCTGCCCGTCAACAGGCACCTCGGCAGGCTCGCTGGATGGGGTCACCGTGAGGGTCGCCGTGAAATGCATGTCGACTTTGAGGGTCGACTCGCCGACTTTGAAAGAGCAAACCTAGTCGTGCTACAACACATAGACGTGGTCGATCCTTGGGTGTTAGAGCACAAAACCTTTATTGAGAAGACGTACAATGACCGAGGCCAACAGAGGACGGACGGAGATATAATCAAAGAGCACAACTCATGTTTCACGTGTTGGTTCAAGCAGAAGCTTCGGTCGTACCCTTTACATGAGGATTCTTCCGCGGAAGAACAACTCATATTCGCCTTGTCATAGGGCGCCGAGCACAACCTGATGACCTATGAGGCGTACGATATCAACTGCTACACATTCTACACCGAGGACGAGGACATGAAGACCGATGGTTATCAGAACTCTGGGGTAACGATGGAATCCTACACCGGTAACGACAAGGACAGATACTACGGAAGGATCGAGGAGATCTGGGAGCTGAGCTACGCTGGAGAGAAGGTCTCGATGTTCCGTGTCAGATGGGCCAAGAGCGTCCTAAAATAAGACCGGTATTTCACCGCAATGATTATACCCGAAGCCAAATCCAAGACCGCGGGTGCAAACCAGGGCCGGGCCATAGATATATAGGGCCCAAGGGCAAGACAGTAAGAAGGGGGCCTTGTTTACTCAAAAACTCAAAACATTTTCTATTTCAAAAGCAAAGTAAATATCCAGTACACAACATAGCCAGATGATCTTCATTTGGACTCTAAAACTGACAGTACAATTTGAAATGAAATGATCAAGTGAACTAGGATAGTAATGAAATGATGCAGTTCGACAAAAGCTCTCTTTCCACAAAAGCCCGCATTCCTAAATTTGAAAGGAGACTTCATTTTGTTCTGCAAAACAAAAAATCCTGTCAAAATTGGTTGCTACTTAGATCTTTTGTGTTACCATCAGATAAAAATTTAGGCATGAACTTGCATTTGTTTATGGATCCTCCCCAATTGGCCATGTCCTTCACTCCAAATTTCCTCAATCAGATAATAACTCAATTCTTCCAAACATTCTTGCACAAGGCATTGTAAAGCAAACTGATTTCACGTCTATACTAGAACTTGGAAATTCATCTATCAATTCTAGAAGCAAATTCGTCGATTATTGCATCAATATTTATGTCATCTAACTTATCTTTCTCAATACTAGTTCTAAAAATTTTGTCAAGTGCTCCCTTTAGGGATTTTACCCCTTCATCTATTTGCTTTTTTCTCTTCCTTTTATTACTACCGGATAAATACTTTCTAGTGGACATGCCACTAAATAAGAAAAAGCAGCATAAAACGATCAATACAGGGAACAAACGCACCTGGATATAGATTTTGATGTGGATGTAGGTGGGCAGATCAGCAGATCCACATGTTGTACGTAATAGTCAACACGAATGACCCCCCCCCATCTCCAGTTCTCCTAATACCCTGACTCCTAAACACTCTTCCACACGTAGATCTATCGAAAAGGTGAACTACAGAAGAAGAACTATGCAGGGGAGCAGGCCAAGCAGATGTGTAATCTCTAAGAGGGCAGAGCTATTTAATCGACAAAGAACATGATTATGGGCAGGAAGAAAAGTGTTGGGTAACGTAGTAATTTCAAAAAAATTCCTACGCACACGCAAGATCATGGTGATGCATAGCAACGAGAGGGGAGAGTGTTGTCTACGTACCAACGCAGACCGACTGCGGAAGCGATCACACAACGTAGAGGAAGTAGTCGTACGTCTTCCCGATCCGACCGATCCTAGCACCGTTACTCCGGCACCTCCGAGTTCTTAGCACACGTTCAGCTCGATGACGATCCTCGGGCTCCAATCCAGCAAAGCGTCGAGGAAGAGTTCCGTCAGCACGACGGCGTGGTGACGATCTTGATGTACTACCGACGCAGGGCTTCGCCCAAGCACTACAACGGTATGATCGAGGTGGAATTTGGTGGCAGGGGGCACCGCACACGGCTAAGGAACGATCTCAAGGATCAACTTGTGTGTCTAGACGTGCCCCCTGCCCCCGTATATAAAGGATGAGAGGGGGAGGGCTGGACGGCCAAGCTTGGAGGCGCAGGAGGAGTCCTACTCCCACCGGGAGTAGGACTCCCCCCTCCAATCCTATTCCAACTAGGATTCCTTAAAGGGGAGAGAGAGAGAGGGTGGCCGGCCCCTTCTCCTAGTCCTAATAGGACTAGGGGGAGGGGGGAGGTGCGCAGCCCTTGTGGGCAGCCCTCTCACCTTTCCACTAAGGCCCATGTAGGCCCATTTGGCTCCCGGGGGGTTCCGGTAACCCTCCCGGTATTCCGGTAAAATCCCGATTTCACCCGGAACACTTCCGGTGTCCAAACATAGGCTTCCAATATATCAATCTTTACGTCTCAACCATTTCGAGACTCCTCGTCATGTCCGTGATCACATCCGGGATTCCGAACAACCTTCGGTACATCAAAATGCATAAACTCATAATAACTGTCATCGTAACGTTAAGCGTGCGGACCCTACGGTTCGAGAACAATGTAGACATGACCGAGACACGTCTCCGGTCAATAACCAATAGCGGGACCTGGATGCCCATATTGGCTCCTACATATTCTACGAAGATCTTTATCGGTCAGACCGCATAACAACATACGTTGTTCCCTTTGTCATCGGTATGTTACTTGCCCGAGATTCGATCGTCGGTATCCAATACCTAGTTCAATCTCGTTACTGGCAAGTCTCTTTACTCATTCCGTAATACATCATCTCACAACTAACATCTTAGTTATAATGCTTGCAAGGCTTATGTGATGTGTATTACCGAGAGGGCCCAGAGATACCTCTCCGACACTCGGAGTGACAAACCCTAATCTCGAAATACGCCAACCCAACATCTACCATTGGAGACACCTGTAGTACTCCTTTATAATCACCCAGTTACGTTGTGACATTTGGTAGTACCCAAAGTGTTCCTCCGGTAAACGGGAGTTGCATAATCTCATAGTTATAGGAACATGTATAAGTCATGAAGAAAGCAATAGCAACATACTAAACGATCGGGTGCTAAGCTAATGGAATGGGTCATGTCAATCAGATCATTCAACTAATGATGTGACCTCGTTAATCAAATAACAACTCTTTGTTCATGGTTAGGAAACATAACCATCTTTGATTAACGAGCTAGTCAAGTAGAGGCATACTAGTGACACTCTGTTTGTCTATGTATTCACACATGTATTATGTTTCCGGTTAATACAATTCTAGCATGAATAATAAACATTTATCATGATATAAGGAAATAAATAATAACTGTATTATTGCCTCTAGGGCATATTTCCTTTAGTCTCCCACTTGCACTAGAGTCAATAATCTAGATTACACAGTAATGATTCTAACACCCATGGAGCCTTGGTGCTGATCATGTTTTGCTCGTGGAAGAGGCTTAGTCAACGGGTCTGCAACATTCAGATCCGTATGTATCTTGCAAATCTCTATGTCTCCCACCTGGACTAGATCCCGGATGGAGTTGAAGCGTCTCTTGATGTGTTTGGTCCTTTTGTGAAATCTGGATTCCTTTGCCAAAGCAATTGCACCAGTATTGTCACAAAAGATTTTCATTGGACCCAATGCACTAGGCATGACACCTAGATTGGATATGAACTCCTTCATCCAGACTCCTTCGTTCGCTGCTTCCGAAGCATCTATGTACTCCGCTTCACATGTAGATCCCGCTACGACGCTTTGTTTAGAACTGCACCAACTGACAGCTCCACCGTTTAAAGTAAACACGTATCCGGTTTGCGATTTAGAATCGTCCGGATCAGTGTCAAAGCTTGCATCAACGTAACCTCTTACGGTGAGCTCTTTGTCACCTCCATATACGAGAAACATATCCTTAGTCTTTTCCAGGTATTTCAGGATGTTCTTGACCGCTGTCCAGTGATCCACTCCTAGATTACTTTGGTACCTCCCTGCTAAACTTATAGCAAGGCACACATCAGGTCTGGTACACAGCATTGCATACATGATAGAGCCTATGGCTGAAGCATAGGGAACATCTTTCATTTTCTCTCTATCTTCTGCAGTGGTCGGGCATTGAGTCTGACTCAACTTCACACCTTGTAACACAGGCAAGAACCCTTTCTTTGCTTGATCCATTTTGAACTTCTTCAAAATCTTGTCAAGGTATGTGCTTTGTGAAAGTCTAATTAAGCGTCTTGATCTATCTCTATAGATCTTTATGCCTAATATGTAAGCAGCTTCCCCGAGGTCTTTCATCGAAAAACTTTTATTCAAGTATACCTTTATGCTATCCAGAAATTCTATATCATTTCCAATCAGCAATATGTCATCCACATATAATATCAGAAATGCTACAGAGCTCCCACTCACTTTCTTGTAAATACAGGCTTCTCCAAAAGTCTGTATAAAGCCAAATGCTTTGATCACACTATCAAAGCGTTTATTCCAACTCCGAGATGCTTGCACCAGTCCATAAATGGATCGCTGGAGTTTGCATACTTTGTTAGCTCCCTTTGGATCGACAAAACCTTCTGGTTGCATCATATACAACTCTTCTTCCAGAAATCCATTCAGGAATGCAGTTTTGACATCCATCTGCCATATTTCATAATCATAAAATGCGGCAATTGCTAACATGATTCTGACGGACTTAAGCATCGCTACGGGTGAGAAGGTCTCATCGTAGTCAACCCCTTGAACTTGTCGAAAACCTTTTGCGACAAGTCGAGCTTTATAGACAGTAATATTACCATCAGCGTCAGTCTTTTTCTTGAAGATCCATTTATTCTCAATTGCTTGCCGATCATCGGGCAAGTCAACCAAAGTCCATACTTTGTTCTCATACATGGATCCCATCTCAGATTTCATGGCCTCAAGCCACTTTGCGGAATCTGGGCTCACCATCGCTTCTTCATAGTTCGTAGGTTCATCATGATCTAGTAGCATGACTTCCAGAATTGGATTACCGTACTACTCTGGTGCGGATCTCACTCTAGTTGATCTACGTGGTTCAGTAGTGTCTTGTCCTGAAGTTTCATGATCATCATCATTAGCTTCCTCACTAATTGGTATAGGTGTCGCAGAAACAGTTTTCTGTGATGTACTATTTTCCAATAAGGGAGCAGGTACAGTTACCTCGTCAAGTTCTACTTTCCTCCCACTCACTTCTTTCGAGAGAAACTCCTTCTCTAGAAATGATCCATTCTTAGCAACGAATGTCTTGCCTTCGGATCTGTGATAGAAGGTATACCCAACAGTCTCCTTTGGGTATTCTATGAAGACACATTTCTCCGCTTTGGGTTCGAGCTTATCAGGTTGAAGCTTTTTCACATAAGCATCGCAGCCCCAAACTTTAAGAAACGACAACTTTGGTTTCTTGCCAAACCATAGTTCATAAGGCGTCGTCTCAACGGATTTTGATGGTGCCCTATTTAACGTGAATGCGGCCGTCTCTAAAGCATAACCCCAAAACGATAGCGGTAAATCAGTAAGAGACATCATAGATCGCACCATATCTAGTAAAGTACGATTACGACGTTCGGACACACCATTACGCTGTGGTGTTCCGGGTGGCGTGAGTTGCGAAACTATTCCACAATTTTTCAAATGTACACCAAACTCGTAACTCAAATATTCTCCTCCACGATCAGATCGTAGAAACTTTATTTTCTTGTTACGATGATTTTCAACTTCACTCTGAAATTCCTTGAACTTTTCAAATGTTTCAGACTTGTGTTTCATTAAGTGAATAACCATTATTCTCTGATTTAAATGAATAACCGTCTCGCATTAAACAAGATCCAGATATAATGTTCATGCTCAACGCTGGCACCAAATAACAATTATTTAGGTCTAATATTAATCTCGAAGGTAGATGTAGAGGTAGCGTGCCGACCGCGATCACATCGACTTTGGAACCGTTTCCCACGTGCATCGTCACCTCGTCCTTTGCTAGCGTCCGCTTATTCCGTAGTCCCTGTTTCGAGTTGCAAATATTAGCAATAGAACCAGTATCAAATACCAGGTGCTACTGCGAGCTCTAGTAAGGTACACATCAATAACATGTATATCACATATACCTTTGTTCACCTTGCCATCCTTCTTATCCGCCAAATACTTGGGGCAGTTCCGCTTCCAGTGATCAGTCTGCTTGCAGTAGAAGCACTCAGTTTCAGGCTTAGGTCCAGACTTGGGTTTCTTCTCCTGAGCAGCAACTTGCTTGCTGTTCTTCTTGAAGTTCCCCTTCTTCTTCCCTTTGCCCTTTTTCTTGAAACTAGTGGTCTTGTTGACCATCAACACTTGATGCTCCTTCTTGATTTCTACCTCCGCAGCTTTCAGCATTGCGAAGAGCTCGGGAATAGTCTTGTTCATCCCTTGCATATTATAGTTCATCACGAAGCTCTTGTAGCTTGGTGGCAGTGATTGGAGAATTCTGTCAATGATGCAATCATCTGGAAGATTAACTCCCATCTGAATCAAGTGATTATTATACCCAGACATTTTGAGTATATGCTCACTGACAGAACTGTTCTCCTCCATCTTGCAGCTATAGAACTTATTGGAGACTTCATATCTCTCAATTCGGGCATTTGCTTGAAATATCAACTTCAACTCCTGGAACATCTCATATGCTCCATGACGTTCAAAACGTCGTTGAAGTCCCGATTCTAAGCCGCAAAGCATGGCACACTGAACTATCGAGTAGTCATCAGCTTTGCTCTGCCAGACGTTCATAACATCTGGCGTTGCTCCAGCAGTAGGCCTGGCACCCAGCGATGCTTCCAGGACGTAATTCTTCTGTGCAGCAATGAGGATAATCCTCAGGTTACGGACCCAGTCCGTGTAATTGCTACCATCATCTTTCAACTTTGCTTTCTCAAGGAACGCATTAAAATTCAACGGAACAACAGCACGAGCCATCTATCTACAATCAACATAAACAAGCAAGATACTATCAGGTACTAAGTTCATGATAAGTTTAAGTTCAGTTAATCAAATTACTTAGGAACTCCCACTTAGATAGACATCCCTCTAATCCTCTAAGTGATCACGTGATCCAAATCAACTAAACCATAACCGATCATCACGTGAGATGGAGTAGTTTTCAATGGTGAACATCGTCATGTTGATCATATCTACTATATGATTCACGCTCGACCTTTCGGTCTCTGTGTTCCGAGGCCATATCTGCATATGCTAGGCTCATCAAGTTTAACTTGAGTATTCTGCGTGTGCAAAACTGGCTTGCACCCATTGTAGATGGACGTAGAGCTTATCAGACCCGATCATCATGTGGTGTCTGGGCACGACAAACTTTGGCAACGGTGCATACTCAGGGAGAACACTTCTTGATAATTTAGTGAGAGATCATCTTATAATGCTACCGTCAATCAAAGCAAGATAAGATGCATAAAAGATAAACATCACATGCAATCAATATAAGTGATATGATATGGCCATCATCATCTTGTGCTTGTGATCTCCATCTCCGAAGCACCGTCATGATCACCATCGTCACCGGCGCGACACCTTGATCTCCATCGTAGCATCGTTGTCGTCTCGCCAATCTTATGCTTCCACGACTATCACTACCGCTTAGTAATAAAGTAAAGCATTACGTCGCGATTGCATTGCATACAATAAAGCGACAACCATATGGCTCCTGCCAGTTGCCGATAACTTGGTTACAAAACATGATCATCTCATACAATAAAATCAGCATCATGCCTTAACCATATCACATCACAAGATGCCCTGCAAAAACAAGTTAGACGTCCTCTACTTTGTTGTTGCAAGTTTTACGTGGCTGCTACGGGCTTAAGTAAGAACTCACCTCACCTACGCATCAAAACCACAACGATAGTTCGTCAAATAGACTCCGTTTTAACCTTCTCAAGGTTGGTCCGGGTCGTCTCGTCCAACAATACCGCCAAACCAAAGTATGACATGCTGGTAGGCAGTATGACTTGTATCGCCCACAACTCACTTGTGTTCTACTCGTGCAAATAACATCAAACCATAAAACCAGGCTCGGATGCCGCTGTTGGGTAACGTAGTAATTGCAAAAAATTTCCTACGCACACGCAAGATCATGGTGATGCATAGCAACGAGAGGGGAGAGTGTTGTCTACGTACCAACGCAGACCGACTGCGGAAGCGATCACACAACGTAGAGGAAGTAGTCGTACGTCTTCCCGATCCGACCGATCCTAGCACCGTTACTCCGGCACCTCCGAGTTCTTAGCACACGTTCAGCTCGATGATGATCCTCGGGCTCCGATCCAGCAAAGCGTCGAGGAAGAGTTCCGTCAGCACGACGGCGTGGTGATGATCTTGATGTACTACCGACGCAGGGCTTCGCCTAAGCACTACAACGGTATGATCGAGGTGGAATTTGGTGGCAGGGGGCACCGCACACGGCTAAGGAACGATCTCAAGGATCAACTTGTGTGTCTAGAGGTGCCCCCTGCCCCCGTATATAAAGGATGAGAGGGGGAGGGCTGGCCGGCCAAGCTTGGAGGTGCAGGAGGAGTCCTACTCCCACCGGGAGTAGGACTCCCCCCTCCAATCCTATTCCAACTAGGATTCCTTAAAGGGGGGAGAGAGAGAGAGGGTGGCCGGCCCCTTCTGCTAGTCCTAATAGGACTAGGGGGAGGGCGGAGGTGCGCAGCCCTTGTGGGCAGCCCTCTCACCTTTCCACTAAGGCCCATGTAGGCCCATTTGGCTCCCGGGGGGTTCCGGTAACCCTCCCGGTATTCCGGTAAAATCCCGATTTCACCCGGAACACTTCCGGTGTCCAAACAGAGGCTTCCAATATATCAATCTTTACGTCTCGACCATTTCGAGACTCCTCGTCATGTCCGTGATCACATCCGGGACTCCGAACAACCTTCGGTACATCAAAATGCATAAACTCATAATAACTGTCATCGTAACGTTAAGCGTGCGGACCCTACGGTTCGAGAACAATGTAGACATGACCGAGACACGTCTCCGGTCAATAACCAATAGCGGGACCTGGATGCCCATATTGGCTCCTACATATTCTATGAAGATCTTTATCGGTCAGACCGCATAACAACATACGTTGTTCCCTTTGTCATCGGTATGTTACTTGCCCGAGATTCGATCGTCGGTATCCAATACCTAGTTCAATCTCGTTACTGGCAAGTCTCTTTACTCGATCCGTAATACATCATCTCACAACTAACATCTTAGTTATAATGCTTGCAAGGCTTATGTGATGTGTATTACCGAGAGGGCCCAGAGATACCTCTCCGACACTCGGAGTGACAAACCCTAATCTCGAAATACGCCAACCCAACATCTACCATTGGAGACACCTGTAGTACTCCTTTATAATCACCCAGTTACGTTGTGACGTTTGGTAGTACCCAAAGTGTTCCTCCGGTAAACGGGAGTTGCATAATCTCATAGTTATAGGAACATGTATAAGTCATGAAGAAAGCAATAGCAACATACTAAACGATCGGGTGCTAAGCTAATGGAATGGGTCATGTCAATCAGATCATTCAACTAATGATGTGACCTCGTTAATCAAATAACAACTCTCTGTTCATGGTTAGGAAACATAACCATCTTTGATTAACGAGCTAGTCAAGTAGAGGCATACTAGTGACACTCTGTTTGTCTATGTATTCACACATGTATTATGTTTCCGGTTAATACAATTCTAGCATGAATAATAAAAATTTATCATGATATAAGGAAATAAATAATAACTTTATTATTGCCTCTAGGGCATATTTCCTTCAAAAAGAACAGGTACCGCCTCTCCAATGTCTAGTTGATGGGGAACGAGTAGAACATCGAGAAAGGAAGGAGAGCTGATTGGGGAGCAGATTTGCGCCTTTAGCCTCATTAATGGCTAGCGGCGACCTTGGAATCGAAGGCAACGAGACCCAGGGGAACGGCGGCGCAGTTATAGGAGTCTGGATTTGGGGATGATGAGGAGTCGATGAGCATGGACTGACCGGAAGACGCTGAATCTGCTCGTTGTTTTTGTGGGGCCTCCTACGTACGGAAACACTAGCTGGGCTGGGGCCCCTGCCTTCTGGAGGCCCAGGGCGGGCGCCCCGTTTGCCCGACCTATGGGCCGGGCCTGGCGCAAATGTCACCGCGAAAAATGAGCCATGGGTACTGGCTTCCCAAGTGGACCAATGCTTCCTCATTACCGACCCATCAAAGCCCAGTCGTGTTGTCGTGAGGAGAGGCAAAAGGAAGATCATCGGAATGGATGGAGTAGCCAATGAGCAAGACTTCGACAAGTACGGTGACACGAAGATCGAACATGACGACAACGATGAAGTAGCAGCATACACCACAAGAAGAAGCAGGACCACCCTACCTAAAGGACGTCCGTTCCACATAAGAACTCTATTTGTGAAAAAAGAAGGGCAAGAAGATTATGAACAGATAGCTAGCTAAGATCGACTGTATTTAAATCGTAGCCTTCATTTCTTGGTTGTATTTCATGGGCACTTTTTGATATCATGAATATTTTTAAATTTCATGGGCACTTTTTGAATTCATGAATATTTTTTCAAATTTGATGATATTTTTTCATATTCAATATGATAAAATATTGAATATTCATGAGGACACTCGATCTCGATCCCCCTCCATCTCGATCTCGATTCCCCCTCCATCTCGATCTCGATCACACCCGCACCCTTCCCCGCTAGCTCCACCGCCACCGACAACCCACCGCACCCTCCCCCGCTCCACCACCGCCGCCACCGCCGACCCCCCGCACCCTCCCCCGTTCCACCACCGCCGACGAGCACCCCCCCCCCCCCCCCCGCACCCTCCCCCGCTTCACCACCAGCGACGAGCACCCCCCGCACCCTCCCCCGCTCCCCGGTGAGCTCCGCCTCCTCTTCCCTCTTCATTTTTTAAAATATAATAATAAAAAAGTGTAGACTACAATTGTTGTTAAACAACAATTATTACTGTTTTTATAAAAAAATATTACTGTTTCATATTCATTTTCTAAAAAATTATTACATGCAACAAAAAAAATTACTTATGGCGCACCTCTGGCTGGTGCGCCATTGCTATATATATATAAAAAGATTACTAATGGCGCACCTCTGCCTGGTGCGCCATTGCTATGTAAAAAAGATTACTAATGGCGCACCTCTGCCTAGTGCGCCATTGCTATGTAAAAAAAAGATTACTAATGGTGCACCGACCGCGGGTGCGCCATTAGTAAGATTCCCCCCTAGCTAATTCCCTCCCCCTCGCCAGATCCCCTTCGTCCCTCTCCCTCGCCCCCCTAGCTAATTCCCCCTACTGCCCCGACCCACGCCGCCGCCGTCCCCCGCACCTCCGTCTCCGTCGCCGCCCCCGCGCCTCCTCGAGCCGAGCGCCGCCTCCCTCGTCGTCCCCCCTCTGCCCGCGCCCGCGCCCTCGACGTCCTCCCGCCCAAGTGCCCCCTCCCCCGCGGCCCCGCCTGCGTCAACCTCGTGGTTGACGTCCAACACCGTGCGGCCTGCCCAGGAGGACCGTCGTTGTCTTCCTCTTCGACTACGAGGACCCGGACGAGCTCGGACGCCCGCCGATTTCCTCTGCCTCGGCCACCATCGCCACCGCTCGACGCTGAATTCGCGCCGCCTCGACTAGCTCCGGCTACCCCGAGTCGCCCTCGACCTCCCCAGTGAGCACCCGAGCCGCTTCCCCCTCTTCCCCCTCTTGATTTCCTTCTGATGTGTTCTAGGGTTAAGGGTTGGAGAATTTTGGACAAGAAAAGGGGTTGGAGAATTAAGTAGCTAGGGTTGGGGAATTAAGTAGCTAAGGAGATTATGTTTAGAGCATCAATGATGGGTGTTGACATATACCTCTGGATAATTTTGATTTTATTCATGTTCTTAAGGAATTGGAATTATCCAGGGAACAAATTAGTAAGAAAACTGAACACTGTTTAGATATTCATGACTCGAATGGAAATGTCGCCTCCCTGTGTCTAAGTTGGCATGATACTGTAGTGGAAGAGGAGGAGAAATTTACTGTAGTTTCTAGAAGAAAGAAAAAGTCTCCTGCTAAGAGAAATGTCACTATTTCTTCTCTTACCTCCTCTTCTATACCTTGTACTAGAGGTCAGCAAAAGAATATCAGTTCTACTTTGCCCCCTAGTAGATCTGGATACTATTTCTGTTAGGAGATGGTGTTATATTAAGATGCCTTCCCTTTAAGCAGAAAATTCAGTTAGGAGCTACTGTCAAAAACTTGAGCTACTGTCAAAAAATTCAGTTAGGTACAGTTAGGAGCTACTGTCAAAAACTTGAGCTATTGTCAAAAAAATCAGTTAGGTACAGTTAGCATCATGTAAGAAAATGGCCATAATGTGCCCTGATAATGATGTATTTTGTCATAAAAATATATAGTGGACTGCCATGATAATGACATGCTGCTAGTAGTTACTTCCACCATGAGTTTCATTAACAACAAGTCAGTTTTGTTTATAGTTGAAAGTAAGTGTGTGGTTTGAAAATCAAACAAAAATGTTTTCTTAACTCAGAAGCCTGTTACTGCACCTGTACTGCACATTAGAAAGTCTCCTAGTACTTAACCCACCCAAGCTATGAGGCAAAAATTTCAGTTAACTGTTATGGACAATTGTCAATTTTCTGTAATGATGATGGAACATTATAAAGCATTGTACTCCAGTGTATATGAAGGATACAAAAAATTTAGCAACTTCTCTGATTTTATAAAGTTGTTCTTATATGGGTGAAACTTCACTTGTTTTTAGGCTAGTGCAGGGTGTTGCTTTATTCTGTCATCATTTGTAACTATGTCACAAATAAATTGTTCCTTCTTCTGTATTTGAAGTAATGACTGTTCATAAGCTGAGGCATGGATTAAGCTGTTTCTTTGCTGTACCATTAAATCTGGATGATTTTTTGTTTGGTGACCTATTATATCTAGAATGGAAGCTCACATAAGTTGAGCTGATTTTTTTCCATATGAAAGCAGAGGACCATATGGTCTATGGCTGGGTTTTGTCTCCGACCATTGTGTCGTGATGAATTTGCAGGTACCCCGAGAGGCCCTTGAGTTTGCCGGAATGTCGATTAACTTCTGTTCCGGCAAATTCGGGTACTCCATATGTCCTATTTTCAGCAAAGGTCATGCTGAAATTTTCCGTGAATTTTAGCATGACTTTGCTAAAAATAGGACATATGGGGTACTTGCGACTAATGCATGGGCTGGGGTATCGTAGTACTTAGTTAAGTAGGATCAACTGCCCCGCCATTCTTGCTGCATTAAACCATAGGTGGCAATAGAGCCAAGTGATTAGGCCCAACTTAGAATTCTCCTTAGCATCGATAAACCCTAGATGATAAACCCAACATAGGTGGCAATAGAGCCAAGTGATTAGTGCCAAGTGATTAGGCCCAACCTAGCTAGGGTGCCTCAGCATCGATAAACCCTAAATGATGAAAACATAACTTGGCTTCTATAGGGTGCCTCGGTGTCGATGAGAACCTAAATGATGTACGCTTAGGCTTTTAGGGTGCCTCGGCGTCGACAAACCCTAAATGATAAAAGCTTAGCTTTTAGGATGCCTCGACGTCGACAAACCCTAAATGATAAAACCTTGGCTTTTAGGGTGCCTCGGTGTTGATAAGAACCTAAATGATGAAAGCTTAGGCTTTTAGGGTGCCTCAGCGTTGACAAACCCTAAATGATAAAAGCTTAGCTTTTAGGATGCCTCGGTGTCGGCAAACCCTAAATGATGTAGTTTTGAATTATGAACATAGGATATGTCGTCATCATCATCGGACGACGAAAGTCTCCCGGGGGAGTGCAACTGGTGCCACGACGATCGAGGTCTGTGCGACATGCCTCACCTGGACGATGATTGGCGCTTCAGCATTAAGCTCGAGGAGACCTTTGAAGTTGAAACGGTACACAACGACGACAAGTGTTATTTTCATAATTAAGCATGACTTCAACTATTTCAACGTGTAATTTTTATCTTTTATAATTCGAGTATAGCTTATCCCATGCCATGCAAGACTCTATGTCTTGGAGAGAATGGATTTTGAAGACCATGAAATTTCTGAAACAAAGAAAATTCACCTAAGGATTCATCACGATGTGGACTTTGAAGTAAATCTATATAATTCTGAGAGCATAACCCATTTTGGTTGCAAAAATTGGGAAGCATTTTGCAAGATGTATGGTTTTGATGAGGGTATGCTTATCACCATGGATCTGGGCAATCTTGACATCAACCAAGACAATATTGACATTTGGGTCCTTGTTGATACGCCTCCAGTTCTACCGCTATGTGAGTTTCTCAAACATAGTTATTAGCTAATTTATATTGTTTATTTCAAAATAGTTGACTGCTTATTTGCATTGACAGCTTATTTTTATTGTTCAAAGAATGTGCAGGATATGGTAGACAAAACCCACTACATCGATAGCTCCGAATTAACAACTTACAAGGAGAAAAATCATCTGTTCGGATTTTGTACTGACATTGAGAATTACAATATCCACAATCAAACTCCTCAACATTATGGTAAATACATGCCACTAGTGCATGTGTTCAACTACGGTAACTACTATGGAGATACCCTGGTAAGATTTTTACTATTACGACATCCGTGCATCTTTTGCATACTTTTAAAATTAGTACATCATTGCTAACTATGAAGTTATTATTATGTTTTTCAACAAATAATCCTAGAGAATTGTGTGCCTCATATGATGTATCAGAAAGGTAGTCTTAATGTGTTGAACATACAGCCAGGTCATCCTACGAATCTCAACTGTCCATACGAGATTTCTAAAAGAAGTGGAGACATGAAAATCAAAGGATGAAAAAAATGTATGGACAGTCGTAAGGAGCTTCTTGGAAGCAAAAGGAAACGAAGCGCAAGAATTGGAGACAAGATGTTCTCCATTCTCCATAATGGAGAGTCGGGGTCTATATTGTTTTATGCTATTTTAGCTTAAATAGGGTATTTAGGTCCTGCCTAATACTGATGATCATGTGCTAAGATCAATTTAGTAGGGTTGGTTCGATGAATATCAAGATGATGATCGCATGACTTGTTATGAATAACGAGTAGAAGTTGTATGATGATGATTAGTAGGACTTGTTAGGATTAGTATTACTTCCGACAAACTCGATACTCGCGGTCACGAGACTTGTAATGTTTTATCTTTGTTTGGTCTTTTGAATTCGGAGACTAATATGATGAATTATATTCGGAGACTAATCTTCTATTGTATTCGATGAATCTGTTGTTGCTGTGTGCTACTGCCTATATTCTGCCAAATAATATATTTTGTAACCTATGCAAAAAACAGAAAAGTAAAAAAACCTAATATTCATACTAATGGCGCATCACTACAGAGTGCGCCATTAGTGTGTCAAAGCACATGATTAAATATGGCCCTGGGAGGCATACTAATGGCGCATGGTGTTATATACTAATGGCACACTAGGTGGTGCGTCATTAGTATACCAGATACTAATGGCGCACCAGTGATGCACCATTAGTAATAAATACTAGTGGCGTGATACTAATGGCGCATCAGTGATGCGCCATTAGTAGGCCTTTTCCTAGTAATGAGAGGCTATGCACGGGGCCCCTCAGCAGGCTGGGCCCTAGGGCATCGCCCTTCTTGCCCCTACCCAGGGCCGGCCCTGTCCACTCATCAACCGTGTTCTTCCATGCCCAAGTATGCAGGGGCGGGCCCATATTAGCCCTGCAGGTAGCCCATGACACCGGGTAAAAAATTATCTCGCGGGAACACCCCGTGCAGACGAAAAGGCCACAACTAGCCAACTAGTCCCCATACAGCCCAGCTGACTAGCAACGCGCATTGCCCTGGCAAAGGCCCATCACGTACATCAATGGATCAATTCATCAATACATACGATGCCTTCGCGTGCCGCCTGTACCTCGTACGTGCTCGCAGTCGCCGACTATCGCCAGATCGCCCCAATTCGCCCAATCTGTGAAGAAAGAAAGAATAGGTATCTTGGATCAGTTCTTGCTTTATTTCTCTAACCCTAGGAAATTAGGGCTAGTGGATAAGACTATAAATTTTGATTATATTGGATATTGGACTATTTGGCTATTGTAGACTTGTAGTGGTCAGTGGAGAACAATATTGCAATTACTCTAGTAGACAAGGACGGTTGGAAGCAGCGGCAACATGTCAAGTAAGTTCTATTTTACAGTGGTGCAATTGCAATTCATGTTATGTATGTGCACATGATTCCATTTGCGGAAAATATAATTATCTAAATAATTACAAATTAGAGAAGCTCTATGGAAAGGACTCTAAAAAAGAGGAGAACCATGCCACATTAACATAATATTTTTTACACAAAAGGCCCAAGGCATATTAACATAATCTTTTTAGACAAAAGGCCCAAGGCAAATCGTATTCATATTCACCGTGATATTATATTGTAGGTATATTGTACTTGAGAAACTTTGGTAATCATTTTCATGGTCATATCGTATTCTAGGTATATTGTATTGCTAAGTGTGCTACTTTTATGTATATTATGACATCTACGTATATGTGATAGCCATAGGACCCCGGGTCATTTTTGTCGTGGGTCCGCCCCTACAAGTAGGTGAAGATGAGCCGAACAAACGAGAGACGCGCTTGAAGGCACCTGACAATGATATGCTGGCCTTGTATGACCCAGTCACTCACCGCTTGCCCCGATCAAGAGCGCAACTGGCAAGACATGCAACCTTAGATACATTTACTTTAATAAAAAATACACTTGTCCATTGTTGTTTTGCTACACACTTCTCGACTATGTATTGTTTGTTACTCGTTTATGATTACTTGTCTATTTTTTGTTGCTATTTAATTATGTGATGTTCAATATTGAGAAAATCCAAAAATTGTCCAAAAGTACTGCCAGGATAGAAAAATGTTGTTGTACGAGCACTTGTGGTAGTTGCTGGCCCAAATGCTGCCACAACAGTAAAAAGTTGCCATGGCCAAACTTTTAAATAGCAGAGCTCACACGGTCACACCGCTATTGCAGACGCAATAACGGTAGTGCCACCTTGCCACTCTTAGTCTCGGGATGTGCTAGTTCTTTGTCATGATTCAGATGCAAAATCGGTTTACAAAGCACAATATCCCCTGCAATCCGCGAAATGTTCGGCTATTAAGTGCTTAATATTCAGCCGTGTAATCTATTTGTCTAATTGTGTCTTTCTTGCATGGTTGTACGATTGAATATTGTTTAGTTATAGTCTATACGCTCATATAAATAATGGTTGCTCAAGGGACCGCCCGGATCCCACGAGTGAATAGAAAGTTAGATCTACATGGGATCTCACCTGAATCGCTCCATCTATCCTCCTGAGGAGAAGTTTGTTTGGTTTCAAACTCCGATTCAAACAGGAGGAATACGCCATGCTAATGTGCCTTGGATGGTCCACATCTTCGGGTCAGACGCTGATGAGCACATTGAACTATCCATGTGGCTGAGAGCCCTCACAGGCCAAGCACAACGACGCAATTATCAGGGGCGCGCTCTACCACTGAGTTAATAGCCTGTCGCGCGGGCCTCCCAAAGGGAGGCCTACTACGTCAAAAGCGAGAAAAACTCCATCCCTTTCGTTATATGTCAATGCCAAGAAATATACACAATGATCTCAAATTTAGGAGTGTTTTTACAAATCCTCTATACAGACATAGAGTCCGCAATATCGCATGTAATCTGCATCCCGCATCGCCGATTCCAATCCACAACCAGTCCACAATCCGCTATTTAAAAGCATGTCCTTGACATCAAACCATTGTCGTGGCAACATTTTTTCTTTTGCCTGCAGAGTTTACTATTGGCTGGTAGGGACATGTGCCCGACATTGGAAAGACATTGACACATACCGGCAACAGTTGTTACCTCTACCCACCACTGGTATTTTAGAAACCAATGGTGGGTGGGAAGTAGCCTGCTACTGGTAACAAGTTACCGGTGGCGGGCAGGGCGCCCAGTAGTGGTAACCTGCGTAATTTATTCCCGCCGCTAATAGGCATTCCTGCAAGCGTGTCCTAGGTAGGCATCTGGGAGATTGCATTTGAAAAGCCGCAATGCGGAGTGCAACCCTTTTTGCGCATCTAGAATGCTTAATATTTGGGCAGAGCTATGCATCGGCTGGCGGATAATGAGAAAAGATCCGTCGCCTCGCTGAGCATTGGATGGAAACTCTATTGGCCGTTCGATGTGCCCACGTGAATAGCCACCCTTTTGCAACAATGGTGGTGTTGCAGTATTTTTTGCAAGAGAGGCCTTGTTGTGGAAAATTTCCGTAACAAACATCTTGTTGTAGAAATTTTTCACAATAAAGACCTTGTTGCTGAAAAAATGGTGGAATTTTTTTACGAGGCTAAAACAGTGCCCGTTTGCAACAAGAGGCTTGTTGCAGTTGCAACACGCCCTTTGTTGCAAAATAAAACATCTCCGGTCAATCATTTTCTGGGGCGACGACACCCTGCCAATGCCTCATCGCCTCAGTCCGCTCTGTCACCTCACCGAGGCTAGATCCAATGAGACGGGTGTTGACGTAAGAGCTTGAGATGGTGGCGGCCAAGGCCGGCCATGGCCGAGGAGAGCGTTGGTGTCAGATGGTGTCAGCGGTCATCTGCAGCAGCGCTCCTTTGCGACCTTGTATAGTGCCTTGGCAGTGAGTTGGGTACTTGGGTTGTGTGGGAAGAGAGAGATTGAGAAAGTCAAAGGAAAGAGAACAACTATGAGAAGACACCTCGTGTTGCTCCACTAGATAAGGCTGAGCAATTGCGTATGGAATATAGGTTGAGGAAGAAATAAGATGATAGAGGGAGAGAGACGTGGGTGGTCCAGGTGGCCATGTGGCGCGCAACCGAGTCGGCGGACGTGAGCGTGATAATCTGTCGACTGATGTGAATCATTTCTCTTAATATTTTCTTATCACCATCAGGAAATTAATTTTAAAAGAAATCAGATTCCCAATAGTTCATGCACAGACCGGTTAATGTTTTCTTATTCTCATTAGAAAATTAATTTTTAAAGAAATCACATTCCAAATAGTTCATGCATATACTCCAGCCTCCAGTAGGGAAACTTAATCATGCAAAGTAAAATATTTTCCCATTCAAATGACATCAAGCTAAGCATGCGATCATTACAACATATTATTTTTATTGCAAGATATTGATGACATTACTTTTCATCGCAACAATCTGGCAGTGTCTTAATGCAGCGGATGAGCATGAGGGAAGGTTGCATGTAAAGAGGTGCAATTAGGACCACAAATGCATTCGTCCAGCACCCGCTCGTCGCCGTCACCCTCCTTGCCCACCAGCGCCAGCGGGAGGTACCCCTTTGGGACCTTTCCTCCGTCGCTAGGGGCAGCGAGGTAGTATGCTTCGGCCGTCTCCTTCCTCAGCCAGGCGGCCATTGCTGCTGCTGCTCTGTTCTGCTTATGTGTTGCGTAGCTAGTAGCACGGGAGGTTGTGGCTTGATGATTGATGGATGGTGTTCGATCGTGTGGCGATGTCCTGATGATTGCTGGGCCATATGCTTTTTATAGTGTGAGAGAGCAAGATCATCCAAAATGACAAGAACAACGAGTGAGTTTGGAAAGGGGTTCAGTTCAGAATTCAGATAGGAAACGTAGGCTCTGTGGCAAGGTTTGGTGATGGTGACTGCGAGCGTGGACGATGGAGTTGGGGTCTCTCTCATCCCTGCACAAAACTAGTATTAGTCAAATCGTCCACAAATTGTCACTGTCAAGAGAAACAATCGTACTAGGTTAATCTGCATGCGGGTCCATAAGTATAGATCTCGACCTATGGATAAGAGCGACTCTAGCAGATCCCATAAACCGAAACCATCCGGCAAAATAACCGCCGGTTTGCGGTGGCCATCTGTCTCTGCGGGCTCGCAGCCTTGTAGCCGGCGGATCCGGTTGGTTCCGGCGCTGGTGAGCCTCGAAAATGGTCGGGGTCGCCCGTGCGCGCCAGAGGACGGGATTTCAGCCGGTTTTGCTTCAGCGATTGCGGGAGAAGAAAGGACTGCCGGATTTGCTTCGGCCGACGGGGAAGAAGAAAAGGGCGGCCGACTTTGTTTCGGGGAAGGTATGTTCAACGCCTGCCTATGCATTTCCCGGTTATTTTCATTCAATATTGATAGGTGAGGTCCCGATGAAATTCACGGGCGTGCATTTTTTAGATGGATTGGAGTTCGTCCTCGTCGGATGATCGGACATAGAAGGGATGATCCTCAACGACGATGTCCACAATCTAGTTTTGTTGCATCTCGTCGAAGAATTTGAGAAGGGCCCAAAGAAAAAGGGATGTGGATCCACCGTGGCCAGCTATGCATTCCTCGCAACCGAGCTCTCGGCGATAAGATGCTCATGAAGGACTACTTCGCTGAGGTACGAACATATCCAACTCAGTTATTTCATAGGCGATATCGAATGCGTAGGTCTCCTTCCTCAGCCAGGCGGCCATTGCTGCTGCTGCTCTGTTCTGCTTATGTGTTGCGTAGCTAGTAGCACGGGAGGTTGTGGCTTGATGATTGATGAATGGTGTTCGATCGTGTGGCGATGTCCTGATGATTGCTGGGCCATATGCTTTTTATAGTGTGAGAGAGCAAGATCATCCAAAATGACAAGAACAGCGAGTGAGTTTGGAAAGGGGTTCAGTTCAGAATTCAGATAGGAAACATAGGCTCTGTGGCAAGGTTTGGTGATGGTGACTGCGAGCGTGGACGATGGAGTTGGGGTCTCTCTCATCCCTGCACAAAACTAGTATTAGTCAAATCATCCACAAATTGTCACTGTCAAGAGAAACAATCGTACTAGGTTAATCTGCGGGGTCCATAAGTATAGATCTCGACCTATGGATAATAGCGACTCTGAGCAGGCGTAATCATAGACGAAACGGCAGTCCAAGAAAGTCCAAAGGGGGGCCGAATCGGCGAGGAGATGGGCGACCGCGCCGGCCCCGCTCCCGCCTCCCTCGCCGGCGTCCGGCGGCCCGCCCCCGCGCTCCTCCCGGCTCCTCCGCGACGCCGCCCCAGCCCTCCCCGTGGCTGGCGCCCCCCTCCCTCCCCGGCGTTTCGGTGACCGCCTCGCCGAGGCCGAGGCCGTCGCCGCCGTTCTCCCCGCCGCCCTCCCGGCTCGTGGCGCGGCACCCTCGTCCGACCTCCGCCTCCCTGCACCCCCGAGGGACTCCCCTATCCCCTCCCCTTCCTGTCCCTTGCAGCGCGGCGGCTCCCGCCCGTCTGCACCACCTTCCTCACCTCCCCTTGGCGCCGGCAATGGTGCTGGTCGTCGGGGGCATGGGGCCCGGTCCTTGAACTGGGGTGTGGCCGGACGGGCCGATTTGCGGGTGGTGGCGCTTTCTTGGCGGCATCCTTCCGGTGCTTGTCGGTCTTTGCTGCCGGGATTGGCCCCCTCCTGCTCGGCTCCGGTCGTCACGGTGCGTGGGGGTCCTAAGTTCCGCGCTTTCTGGCCGATCATGGTTGTGCCGCGTCCTTCGGCAACGGCGGCGGTGCCGTACCCTCTGGTGGAAACCCTTCCCTCCCCCCACGAGTCCCTGTGTGGTGGGCTGGGCCGATGTGGGCCATGTGGGTCGGCCACATCAGGGGCGCTCCTCCCCTCTACTAGGCCCTCCTCGGTTGGGCTGGCCCATGCTAGGCCGAGCGGGCCTTCCCCCTCCCCCGGCCCAACCCAGCCACCCTTTTTAGGGCTACCCTGAGATGTGGGCTCTTCGTCCCAGCCCTGTTCCGCCTCCTCCCCGCCGCCACCCCATCTCGCCTCCTCCTCCCTCCCCGCAACGCCCGCTCCGGCTCCCGCACCTCACGGCCTCGCCCCAGCTCTCGTCTGCCAGCCCCCGATGGCTCGCGATGCCGGTGACGGCGCGCCTCGCCCCAAACGCCGCGCGCCGGGCCGCGATGTGGCCGCTCGGCCTTCGCCGAAGGGCTTGCGTCGGGAGGCCGAGCTGCGGGATTCCCTGGTGCGCGGCAAGGATGCGGCTCCGGCCGAGGGCGCTGACTGGCGTGCGGCGCGTCCCCGGGAGCGTTCCCCCTCGTCATGGCGCGGCCGCGGCCGGGATCGGGATCGCTCTCCCCGTCGGTCTCGGTCCCCGCCTCGGTCTGGTCGCTCTGAGGCCTCCCCGCCGCGGCGCTATGACCCTCCCCGCCGCCAGGCCCAGTTCCCTCCAGCTGGCCCCAACAACGGCAACAACCATAATGGTCGTGGAGCTTTTGCCAAGAAGAAGAAGAAGCATGCTGCGCAGCCCCAGCCGGGTGGTCCGGCCTCCTCAGTCACCCACCCTCCGGTTTCGGCCGTCCCTCCACCAGTCGCGTCGGAGGCTACATGCTTCAACTGCAGGGTGACCGGGCATTGCCAGGTGGATTGCACTCAGCCTCTGTCCTGCTTCCATTGCTCGAGGACGGACCACCCTGCCGCACTTTGCCCCGACCACCAGCCCATTGGGGTGTTTGGGCTGTTCGACTACGCACTTGACGATCTGGGCTTCTTCCAGATGGACCTCCCCGAGGCCCGGGCCGCTCCGCCCATGTCCGCTCTCATCTCGGTCCTGGACGGCAAGACGGCGTCCCCGACCATCATTTCCGACGAGCTTCGCCACCTGTTCAACCCGGACTGGGATTGGGAGGTCACCCCGATCTCAGACCGGGAGTTCTTGGTGATCTTCCCCGACCCCGTCAGCCTTCGGTATGGCACCCACAGCGCCAGACTCACGCTCGCCCTCAACCAGCTTCCAGTCCGCATCTCGGTCCCTTCGGTGGACCCTCTCGCTGTGGCCTCCCTGTCCACGGTTTGGGTGCAGATTTGTGGGATCCCCGCCGCTCCCCGCGACAAGGGTGTCCTCCGTGGCTTGTCCCGCCTGCTGGGCAAGTTTGTGGCCATTGACAGTACCTCTCTACCCAAGGGCCCGGCTTTGCGGATGCAGATCAAATCCCCCGACGCCTCCAAGCTCAAGACGACGATCCGCATGTTCTTCAACGACGTTGGCTACGACCTGCACGTCTCCATTGAGGGTGGGACTCCCACTGATCCCCTCAACCCGGAGGCGGGAGGTGGCGCTACTCCAGGATCAGATGGGGGGGCTGATGCTCCGGGTTCCCCCCGTGGTCCTCATCGCCGCTCTCCCCACTATGAGGCCTCCGACGACGACTCGACTGATCCGGAGGATGATGGTCCTCCCGCTGGCTCCTCCCACCCCTCGACCACTCACGATGTGGGTCATAGCTCCTTCGACGCCGATCCTCCCCCGTCCTCCAGGCTCCCCAGGTCCCGGGGTCGTCCTCATTCGGCCTCTACTCCGGTTTCTTTTGCCCGGAATAGTGTCAGGCTTGGGGCGGCATCGGGACTTTCCGGGGCGTCCCCGAACACGGTGGAGAAGGCTTCGCGACGTGCCGCCATCCGCAACCTCGACACTGGTCCGTCTGCCTCCCAGGCCCCTTGTTCCGATTCCGATGATTTATGTGATGCTTCCTTTTCCGCTCTTGCTGGGCCCCCCTTGGTCACCTTGCCAAGGTTGCGGCTGATTCAGCTATTGTGTTCCGTGGCGAGAAGGGCCCAACCCTTGAGCATCTTGCGTCCCTCCAGGCAAAAGAGATCCTGGAGGGCCACCTTGCAGCCATTAGGGCTCGCGAGGCGGCAGCAGCTGCGGAAGCCCCCACCCCTCCACCTCGCCGTCCCCATGGTCGTGTCCATCCTGAGGCTGACCTAGGTGAGGTTCGTGGCCGGACTCGGTCTCGTACTGCTCAATTACGCTGTGCTCTTAGCGCTGCTTCCACTGTTGGGTCCAGGGAGGACCCGTTAGGTGAGTGACCATGCGCGCTCTTTTTTGGAACCTGCGGGGCTTTGGCCTTGATGGCCACCGCAGGCAGCTCATAGAATACATGCGTGAGGAAGCCATAGATGTGGTGGCGATCCAAGAGACAATGCGCATTGAGTTCTCTCTAGTGGCACTTGAGCGTCTTAGCAGACACCTTTTCGCCTGGCACTGGTTGCCATCTAGTGGGGTGACAGGTCACTCCAGTGGCATCCTTTTAGTAGTGAAGGATGCCACCTTTGAGGTGGGCTCTATGGACCGTGGAGCCCACTTTGTTAGTATGGAAGTCTGGGAACGCGACGTGAACTTCAAATGGGAGATCATAGTGGTCTATGGCCCGGCCGATCACAGTCGATCCGCCGCCTTCTTGGCGGAGCTTCATGCCAAGATCTCCTCGGCGACTCTCCCGGTCGTGGTTGGAGGCGACTTCAACCTCCTTCGATCCGCCAAAGAGAAGAATAACTCACGGGTGGACTTGGCCGAGATGCGTCGTTTCAATGACTGGGTCGCGGATCTGGGGCTTCTTGAGCTAGACAGGGCCGGGCACGATTTACCTAGACTAATCGACAGGTTTCCCCGACCCTTAGCATGCTTGATCGGGTGTTTGTCTCCCCCGACTGGGAACTTCAGTTCCCTTTGGCCTCTCTCCAGGCTATTACCTGTATTGGATCTGACAACGTCCCTCTCCTCTTAGCTTCTATGGATGAACGACCGCGCCCTCCCCCGCGGTTCCGTTTCGAGAACTTCTGGCTCCGGCAACCAGGCTTTGTGGAAGCCGTCCAGACCCACTGGGTCTCGGCTCGTGCCGAGCCCCATAGGCAGATGTTGATCCTCGAAGAATGGCATCATTTGTCCAAACGATCCCGACAGTTTATGAAGGGATGGGGGGCAAACATTGGGCGAGATCTTCGTATTCAGAAGGCCTCCCTCCTCGGGGATATCCGGGACCTTGACCTCCATGCAGATATCGCAGGGATCTCCGCGGAGGAATGGATGCATAGATATAAATTGGAGGACTTCCTTATGGAGATTTACTCCAAGGAGGAAGAGTTTTGGCGCCAACGCGGTTCCATTAACTGGGTGCTATTCGAGGACGCCAACACTGCTTACTTCCAGGCCATCGCTAATGGCCGTAGGTGACGTTCTTCCATCCCCCTCCTTTGGGAGGGTGGACAGTTGTTCCAAGACCCTCAGGCTATCCGCTTGCTAGTTGACGACTTCTACAAGTCACTGTTTCAGGGTCGTCCGCGGAATGGTGTCGCCCTTGCCAACCACATCTGGTCACGCGACCAATAGATTCCCCCGAGGAAAATGCGACCCTGCTGGCCCCCTTTGATGCTGCGGAAGTGGAGACCTTTGTCCAAGCTATGAACACGACGTCGGCCCCAGGCCCCGATGACTTGCCGGTTCGCTTTTTCCAGGCCTTCTGGCCGATGGTCAAGGATATCATCCTTGATCTTTTCAACGAGTTTTCTAGGGGCACCCTAGACATGTCCCGACTTAACTATGGGATTATCTCCTTGATTCCCAAGGTGCCGGGAGTGGCGGACATTAGACAATTCTGTCCTATCACAGTCCTTAATGTGATATTTCGGATTCTCGCCAAAGGGTACGCCACTAGGGCAGCCCTTATTGCTCCTTGATATGTCTCCAACGTATCTATAATTTTTGATTGCTCCATGCTACTTTATCTACTCTTTTGGACTATATTGGGCTTTATTTTCCACTTTTATATTATTTTTGGGACTAACCTATTAACCGGAGGCCCAGCCCAGAATTGTTGTTTTTTGCCTATTTCAGTATTTCGAGGAAACAGAATATCAAACGGAGTCCAAACGGAATGAAACCTTCGGGAACGTGATCTTCTCACCGAGTGTGATCCAGGAGACTTGGACCCTACTCCAAGAAGTTTCCGGGGAGGTCACGAGGGTGGAGGGCGCGCCCCCTGCCTCGTGGGCCCCTCGGAGCTCCACCGACGTGCTCCTTCCTCCTATATATACCTACGTACCACCATTAGATCAGGGACGGAGCCAAAAACCTAATTCCACCGCCGCAAATTCCTGTATCCACGAGATCCCATCTTGGGGCCTGTTCCGGAGCTCCGCCGGAGAGGGCATCCATCACGGAGGGCTTCTACATCAACACCATAGCCCTTCCGATGAAGTGTGAGTAGTTTACTTCAGACCTTCGGGTCCATAGCTAGTAGCTAGATGGCTTCTTCTCTCTTTTTGGATCTCAATACAATGTTCTCCCCCTCTCTCGTGGAGATCTATTCGATGTAATCTTCTTTTTGCGGTGTGTTTGTTGAGACCGATGAATTGTGGGTTTATGATCCAACTTATCTACGAATAATATTTGAATCTTCTCTCAATTCTTTTATGTATGATTGAGTTATCTTTGCAAGTCTCTTCGAATTATCTGTTTGGTTTGGCCAACTAGATTGGTAGTTCTTGCAATGGGAGAAGTGCTTAGCTTTGGGTTCAATCTTGTGGTGTCCTTACTCAGTGACAGAAAGAGTTGCAAGGCACGTATTGTATTGTTGCCATCGAGGATAACAAGATGGGGTATTTATCATATTGCATGAATTTATTCCTCTACATCATGTCATCTTGCTTAAGGCGTTACTCTGTTTTTAACTTAATACTCTAGATGCATGCTGGCGGTCGATGAGTGGAGTAATAGTAGTAGATGCAGGCAGGAGTCGGTCTACTTGTCACGGACGTGATGCCTATATACATGATCATACCTAGATAACCTCATAACTATGCTCAATTCTATTAATTGCTCGACAGTAATTTGTTCACCCACCGTAGAATATCTATGCTCTTGAGAGAAGCCACTAGTGAAACCTATGGCCCCGGGGTCTATTCTCATCGTATCAATCTCCATTACTTTATTTTACTTGTTTTGCTTTTACTTTTCACTTTGCATCTTTATACCAAAAATACCGAAAATATTATCTCTATCAGATCTCACTCTCGCAAGTGACCGTGAAGGGATTGACAACCCCTAAGCGTTGGTTGCGAGTTGCTACCGTTTTGTGCAGGTACGAGGGACTTGCGCGTGACCTCCTACTAGATTGATAGCTTGGTTCTCAAAAACTGAGGGAAATACTTACACTACTGTGCTGCATCACCCCCTCCTCTTTGGGGAAAACCAATGCTAGCTTGAGACGTAGCAAGAAGCATTTCTGGCACCATTGCCAGGGAAGCCTACGCAAAAGTCAACATACCAAGTACCCATCACAATCTCAATCTCTCGCATTACATTATTTGCCATTTGCCTCTCGTTTTCCTCTCCCCCACTTTACCCTTGCCGTTTTATTCGCCCTCTCTTTCCCTTTGCCTTTTGTTTGCTCGTGTGTTAGTTTGCTTGCTTGTCGTGATGGCCCAAGATGCTACCAAATTGTGTGACTTCACCAATACCAATAACAATGATTTCCTTAGCACTCCTATTGCTCCTCTTGCCAATACTGAATCTTGTGAAATCAATACTGCTTTGTTGAATCTTGTTATGAAAGATTAATTCGCCGGCCTTCCTAGTGAAGATGCCGCTACTCATCTAAATGGCTTTGTTGATTTATGTGATATGCAAAAGAAAAAGGATGTCGATAATGATGTCGTTAAATTGAAGTTATTTCCTTTTTCGCTTAGAGATCGTGCTAAAGCGTGGTTTTCATCTTTGCCTAAAAATAGTATTGATTCTTGGAAAAAGTGCAAAGATGCTTTTATCTCTAAGTATTTTCCTCCCGCTAAGATTATCTCTCTTAGGAATGATATTATGAATTTTAAGCAACTTGATCATGAACATGTTGCACAAGCTTGGGAGAGAATGAAATTAATGCTACATAATTGTCCTACTCATGGTTTAAACTTATGGATGATTATACAAAAAATTTATGCTGGATTGAATTTTGCTTCTAGAAATCTTTTAGATTCGGCCGCGGGAGGCACTTTTATGGAAATCACTTTAGGAGATGCTACTAAAATCCTAGATAATATTATGGTCAATTATTCTCAATGGCATACTGAAAGATCTATTAATAAAAAAGTGCATGCTATAGAAGAAATCAATGTTTTGAGTGAAAAGATGGATGAACTTAGGAATTTATTTGTTAAGAGTGTTTCTTCTGATCCCAATAATGTGCCTTTATCTACTTTGCTTGAGAATAATAATGAATCTATGGATGTGAATTTTGTTGGTAGGAATAGTTTTGGTAACAACGCGTATAGAGGGAATTTTAATTCTAGGCCTTATCCTAGTAATCCTTCTAATAATTATGGAAATTCCTACAACAACTCTTATGGAAATTTTAATAAGATGCCCTCTATTTTTGAGAGTAGTGTTAAAGAGTTTATGAATTCACAAAAGAATTTCAATGCTTTGCTTGAAGAGAAATTGCTTAAAGTTGATGATTTGGCTAGGAACGTTGATAGAATTTCTCTTGAGGTTGATTCTTTAAAGCTTAGATCTATTCCTCCTAAGCATGATATCAATGAGTCTCTCAAAGCCATGAGAATTTCCATTGATGAGTGCAAAGAAAGAACCGCTAGGATGCATGCTTACAAAGATGCCTTTATTAAAGCGTGTTCTTCTAAATCCTATGAAAATCAAGATGAAGATCTAAAAGTTATTGATGTGTCCCCTTGTCGGGGGTGCTGATCCCACGGACACCTATGGGACCACGGTGGACCGAGCCCCTTGTGGTTCGGCAGGGGGCGGAGAAAGCACAAAGAGCAGATCGAGGCGAGCGCACGAGCAACGCGATCAGTTTACCCAGGTTCGGGCCGCACGGATGCGTAAAACCCTACTCCTGCTTTGTGTTTGTATTGATTTCTTGCTCGGGAGCGCGGTGTGCTACAGTACACAACGGCAGCTAACGAAACCGAGCGTGAGAGTGTTCTGTTGGCCGACCCCCTCTACGTTGCGCATGGGCCTCCTTTTATACGCTAAAGGGGTCACCGACAGGTGGCAATGTAGAGAAGGGCAAAATGGAAAAAGGCACTGCGGTTGGCACCGCCGCCTACAACAGTGTTATCATACCTAACCCTAACGGCAGGGGACAAAGGCATTAAATGCTTGTCTGCGTCGCCTAGACGATGTAGAAAGGGACCGCTAGGGACGCCATTGCTTGCCACGACGGCAACCTTGTCAGCACCACTTGCCACCGTGTACCTCTGGCTGCACAGCTTTCCGCCACGTACGCCCGGAAGGGTCCCAGAGCGACACGTTGGTGGATGCGCTGGAGCGCAGGTACAGAGTGGAAGCTTGCCGCGGCAAGAGCCTTGCCGCGTTCGTTGTCTTGTCGCGTCTGGGAGCTTGTCGCTCACCGAGCCTTGGTTGGCCTTCCCGGCAAGCTCCTCTTGCCGGGGTCTTGTCTCCTTCCCGGCAAGCTCTTCTTGCCGGGGCCTTGAATACTTTGTTCTTGAATGGCTCCAAGGGAACCAGGGAGGATCTTGGCGGTCGTCCGGCAAGCCTTGCCGCGGGACGCTGCGACTGCCCATGCACAAGTTCGGGATACTAAGGTACCCCTACTTTAGTACACCGAGAGGAGCCCCCGGGCCTGGGCCATACACGGTGCCGAGTGCTGTTGGGCCAGGCCCACAACAGGGCACGGGCACGCGCGGCCTAGGTTACGCCGTGTCTCACTCCGCATCCACCGCGCCCTCCCCGAATGGCACGCGTCGAACGCGGTGTCGTGGGAGAGATCGTGGGCAGTTTCTTTATTAGGAAAGGCGGAACGTCCGCCACCTCCCCCTTTATAAGCAAGGAGAAGCAGGGGTAGTGCGCCCACTTGCCCCCTTTCCTCTCCAATCTCAAACGCCTCCGTCGCGCCCCCGTCTTCTCAAAGCAACAAGAGAGCAGTGCCCTGCTCCCCCCATTGCCACCAGCACCACCAACGCCATCGACCTCCTCCACCACTTCCGCCATGGCTCCCAAAGCCGACAAGGGGAAGGCCGTGAAGACGACCGAGGCGCAGTGGCTTGCAGCGCTGCAGAAGGAGCGGGCCATCTTCCCCCCCAAGCTTGACGCGAAGGAGTTGAGGGAGTACTACTACCTCTTTTGGTCGACGGAGACACGAGCGCATCCGAGCACCAAGGTACTCCCGGCCTTCGCTCACAAAATGGCTCCGCAAGGATATCCCTTCTTCGCTGTGTTCTTCTACTGCGGGCTCTGCCCGCCCTTCTCGGAGTTCTTTTGCGACATTATGAATACTTATGGCCTCTGCCTCCTTGACTTCACTCCCAACGCCGTCCTCACCATGGCAGTTTTTGCACACCTTTGCGAAAACTTTGTCGGAGTCCACCCCAATGTAGCTCTCTTCCGCCATTTCTTCATGCCCCGAGTAGAGAGAGGAGAGCCTCTGTCCGGCGGAATTGCTTGGATCTCAAGGTCCGGCAAGAAGGATTCGTATTTGGAGGGAGATTTCCGCGGCAAGTGGGAGGAGTGGAGGGCAGATTGGTGTTGGATAGTTGAGGAGAACCCGCAGCCATTCACCGCCCGGCGCCAAGTAGCAGCAGCACGAGGCAGCGATTGGAGCGACGCGGCCCCGGAAGACAGCAGGCTGAGGATTGCCGTCACCAGGATCCAACGCCTCAGGCTTGCCGGACTCATAGTAGGTGCCGTTGGCGCAGATTTCCTCCGCCGCCGCATCGCTCCCCTGCAGGAACGGAGGAGGCCCGCCTGGGAGTTTAAGAACGCGGCAGATATCATGAGGCTGCGCCCGGGGCTCAACCACAATTTCACTGTCTTGGAGCTCAACGCAATGCTGCAGGAACTCTTCAAGTACGATCCTGACCACCCAGAAGTCTTTAGGTTGCCGTAGGGCGTCGTCCCATTGTGCAACAATTCTGCGCTCGACCGCATCAGGGCAATGATGCCGCTGTGCGACTCGCACGGAATCGTGCCAACTTGGCAGGAGCCTGAAGACGACGTCGTGCAGCAATTCTTCGACAACTTGGTGGAGGTGCCGATCCGCCCCGACGAGAAGGATGGCCTTACTCGCGACACCACCGAGGCGGAGTTGAAGCGTATTGCCACCAGGCTGGAAGAGGCAGCGGCAGCCGCAGCGGCAGGCGAGTTTGGTTTCACATTGGAGGAGGCAGCGGCAGCAGAGGCGGCAAACCGTGCCGAGCGAGAGGAGCTCGCCGGCAAGAAAGAGCTTGCCCGGCAAGAGGAGCACGCCGGCAAGAAAGATCTCGCCGGGCAAGGGGAGACTGTCGGCAAGAAAGATCTTGCCGGGCGTGACGCCGAACCGAGCGAGCCCGCCGAGGAGACGAGCGGCTCGTTGGATATCAACTCCTCCTCCTCCTCGTCTTCAGACAGCACGCCGCACGCTGAGCCTCCATCTCCACCAAGAAGGCGTCTTCGCAAGGTCGGGGACGTGGCGAGGTGGCAGGCGAGCCGACAGTCGCCGCGCCGCGCGACACGCTCCACCGCGGCAAGCACCGTTGCTGCGGGAGCGCCCCACGCTGCTGCGACAACTGGAGCAGGGTCTTCCCGGACCACCGCTTCTGCTCCTGCCAACCGACCAAGGGAACCCACTCCTCCACCTTCCCGCGCCAGACGCGAGCCAGACTTTGACTTCTCTGCATTCAGCTCCGGCAAGGAAGAAGAAGAAGAGTAAGTTTTCCTTGTTGTACTTGCAGTCCACCAATCCTTGCTGTTTTTGTCTTGTATCTTACTTGCTTTTCTCTGAATCTGTTCCTTTTCAGGACTCTGGCTCAGAGGGCAGCAAAGAGGGCGAAGGCGCCGGTGATCGTCATCGAGGACTAACCCACCGCGTCAGCAGGGGACGCGCCCGATACGACCTTGCTGGACCCGGCGGCTGATCTCCAGAGCAGCCCCCAGCGTAAGTATCTTGTCTACTTCCCGCTGTTGGGCGCGCATGAAGAGTCTTGCTTTGCTGATATCTGTTTGCTGATTTGCGCAGGAGCAGAGCAGCCCCACCAGGAGAGCCGGAGGGCCCCGCACCCAGGAGAGCGCCGGCAAGGGAGAGTCCTCCGGCAAGGGAGAGCTCTCTGGCGAGGGAGGAGGCTCCGCAAGGGGAGGAGCCCCCGGCAAGGGAGGGGTCTCCGGCAGGGACAACCACAGCGGCCCCCCCCCGGCAACGAAGACCACGACCGCAGAGCCTGGCACAGGTAAATCTCCTTGCTCAAACTTCCCTTGCTTCTTCTTCTTGTTGATCTTCTTCTTCTTTCTTTTATTGGATATTTGCTTTGATTCTTCCCCCTTTCCGGCTGTCAGATCCATCTGCTGCGAGCCGATGGAGACTGAAGTTGCCGCCGACGACGCTGTTGTCACCGAGGAAGGGCCGGCGCTGACGACCCGCCGGCGAAGAGGCCCCAGGGCTGCCGCTGCAGAAGCAGGCGGGGATCCGGCGATCGTACTGACGACCCGGAGGCCGCAGGAGCGCCAGGCGTTGCACCGACCGCCGACCCCTCCGCCGGTGCCGCCGCGCCAGGCTCCGAAGAGCCCCAACCTGGCGTTTACTTGAAGGCCGGCGATGACATCTTCAACAACCTCCCCTGGGCATCAAGCTCCAGGGCACCGGTCGAGGGAGAAATCTTCGACAGAGAAGTGCTAGCCTCCGCCGGGCTGGCGCTTGTCGACGCGCCAAGCAGCAGCAGCGGCGAGCCTGAGGAGGAGCGGCTGCTGCGGAAACTGATATCACTCTACCGCGCCCGGCAGGCCAAGCTGGATTCCCGGGAAGCGCTTGTCGCCAAGGCGGGGGTCGATGTTGAGAAGCGCGCGGAGGAGCTCCGGGGCCAAAATCAAGAAGCTCTCCGGTCCTTGGCGGCGGAGCGGGAGCAGCTTGCCGAGGAGCAGAGGGCTTTCCTCCTCGAGAAGCCCGAAGTTGAAGAACAACAAAGACTTGCCGCTGAGAAGCTGTCCGTGCAAGAGGGCGAGCTGGTGCAGCGGAAAGTCGATCTTGACAGCCACGAGGAGGAGCTTGCCGCGCGCGAGCGGACGGTTGGCGGGGCCCTTAAGCAAGCCGAAGACGCTGCCGCCGCTGCCGAGGCCGCCAAGAATGAGTTGGAAACAAAGGTGGTGCAGCTGGAGGCCGACCTCAAGGCGAGCGGCAACGAGCTTACCACGCTCAAGCTTGAGCGCGAGAAGGACGCCATCAGCTATTCGGAGTTGTAGACCCGCTTTGCCGAGAAGGTCAAGGAGCTTGACGCCGCCAAGGACTCCGCTGCAGATCTCGAGTCGAAGCTGGCCGCTCTGACCAAGACGCTGGACAGTGCCAAGGAGCAAGAGACGGCTCTGAAGGAAGAAGTCAAGGCCGGCAAGGCGTTGCTAGCGAGCGCTGCCGCCGCCCAGAGCACATTCCGAGAGAATGTGGAACACTGGACGGAAGGGCTTGTGGACGTTGCCGCCGACATCGACAAGGAGTTGGCGCAGCTGGGAATGGAGGATCTCGGGTACTCCTCCGACGAGAACCTCCAACCCAGCGCCAAGCTCACTTCTTTCTTCAAGGGCGTGGCGACGGCACTCCGGCGACTCCGGGAAGGGATCCCGAAGCAGCTTGCCGATGAGTCGCGCAAGATCTGCGCTGGAGCTCTCCAGAAGGTGCTGATGAAGGTGGCGTTCCGCAATCCGGGCCTCAACCTCACCAACGTCCTTCGGTCCTTGCCGCCGGATGCTGATCTGGAGGCGCTCAAGGCTCTTGTCGCACCCATTGTGGAAATAGTGAGCGGGATCAAGAGGGTCGAGGGCAACCGCGTAGATTAGTTTGTCCCTTTCCTTCTTTCCTTGTCGCTTCTGATCACGTCATGAAAACAATTTGTTAAAGTCGCGACAAGCTTATCTTGTAATATAACTTTATTCTGTGCAATGATTACAATGTTATTTCCTTTACTTGATTCCTTCCTTTGTATGTTTTTACCCTACGCTTTTAGGGAACTTGCCGGCGCAGGCACCTTTGCCGCGAGCACTGAGTGCGGAACGTCAGCTGCCTGCTGGCGGTGCCGCAGCCGACAAGAAACCTTGTCGCAGCTAGTCGCAGCTCACTTAGGTTGTTGAGCGGACTCGAAACAAGAGTAAGGGCGCAACTAGCTACGAGTTGGTTCCTCCGCGCACAGGTTTTCCATACAAAGCACGGTCGTTCAACGAAAATAACTTAAATATTTAAAGAAAATTTGATTGCTCAGACTTTGGCAACTTATCTTTTCTGTTACTTGCTTCCCGGCAGGGCGAAACCTTCTTGAACGACGCCTGGTCCATATCATTATCTTCTCCCTTCCCCCCTGGCAAACTTGTGCACGAGGGAACCTTCTTTTCCTTGCGAAAAAGAAAGGGGATGAAATAAAAATATGGATCCTTATGGCTCGTTGTTGCTTACTGGGGGTAAGTGCTGCACAAAATGTCAGATAACATACGCAAATAATAAAAAGCATGAAATCGACAAGATGTGCTGAGCACATGATATTTATGCACGGGGTCTGCGCCCGGCTTTGTACAAAGGATTACATGCAACAGCGGCAAGACTTGTACAAAAGGTGGTTGCCGGAACGAGTTCCGGCAACCGCGCCCTATGGGTAAAACTTGCGAAGATACTCAATATTCCAGGAGTTGCTCACTGGGATGCCATCTTCGGTCTCCAGGCGGACAGCGCCAGGCCTAGTGACTCGTTTCACCCGGTAAGGGCCTTCCCACTTCGGCGTCAACTTGTTGGAATTCTTGGCGGACTGAACGCACCAAAGAACAAGGTCGCCTTCCTCGAGACTTCTGGCATTAACTTTGCGGCTATGGTAGCGGCGCAAAGCTTGCTGGTAGCGAGCGGCTCGCACAGCAGCCTGAAGACGGTCTTCCACAAGGAGCAGCGCGTCGTCTTGCCGCAGATGCTCTTGCTCAAGCTCATCGTAAGCGAGCACTCGAGGCGACCCGTATACGAGTTCCGTGGGGAGAACTGCCTCCGCTCCATAGACTAGAGCGAAGGGTGACTGGCCAGTGGCTCGATTTGGCGTCGTCCTGATCGACCAAAGAACCACCGGCAGCTCCTTGATCGAGTTTCTTCCGCACTTGTGCAGCCTGTCGAAAGTTCTGGTCTTGAGCCCGCGCAGCACTTCAGCATTTGCCCTCTCCGCTTGACCGTTGCTTCTCGGGTGAGCAACAGAAGCGAAGCAGACCTTGGCGCCAAGATCTTGGACGTACTGCATGAAGGTGCGGCTCGTAAATTGTGTACCGTTGTCAGTAATTATCCTGTTAGGGATCCCAAAACGGCAAACAATTGACCTGAAAAACTTGACTGCTGACTGTGCTGTCACCTTCCTCACTGGTTCCACTTCTGGCCACTTTGTCAACTTGTTGATTGCAACGTACAAGTACTCAAAGCCCCCGACAGCTCGGGGAAAGGGGCCGAGGATATCGAGCCCCCAGACCGAAAATGGCCAGGATAAAGGGATCGTCTGGAGAGCTTGAGTTGGCTGGTGTATCTGTTTGGAATGAAACTGGCACGCTTCACACTTGGTTACTTGTGCAGTTGCATCCTGGAGGGCTGTCGGCCAGAAGAAGCCTTGCCGGAATGCTTTGCCGACAAGTGCTCTTGCGCCAATGTGGTGACCACATATGCCTCCATGTATCTCTGCCAACAGCTTTTGTCCATCTTCCTGGGGAATACACTTCAATTTCACTCCGTTGAGTCTTCTTCTGCACAATGTGTTATCGACAAACTGGTACATACTAGACTGCCGGGCTACTCTTTCCGCTTCTTCTTGCTCTTTGGGGAGTTCTCCTATCTGAAGGAAATGGACAATCTGTTGCGCCCATGCTGGAGCTTGTGGCTCGACAACAAGGACTAAAGGCATGTCTGCTGCTGCGGGAACATACGCTTCTACGGCAAGAACCTGCGGCTCTGCCAGAGCTTGACGTTCTCCGGCAAGCTTGCCGGAGCAAAACTTGTCGGGAGTGTCTGCTTCAACGGAACAAACCCTGTGGCTTGCCGGAGCTGACTGCTCCTCCGCACTGTTGGTGTTGATCTTAGGGACCTTCTTGGCGGCGGCTTCGGGAAGCTCTGCCGGAAAATAGTCGCCAGGAATCAACTTTCTCTTCTTGCTCTGTCCAGTTGACGGTGTTACGGACGGCTGAGTTAGCTTGAGCACAAAAATCCCTGGTTCCACAGGTAACTTAAGCGCGGCGCACTTTGACAGGCCATCGGCAATGTCGTTCTGAGCTCTTGGGACATGCTCCATCTGCAGGCTGTCAAAGTGCTCTTCTAGCTTTCTCACTTCGTCAACATATGCTTCCATTAACGGACTCTGATAATTCTTGTTTACTTGGCGGACGACAAGCTGCGAGTCAGCCCTGACAATGAGCTTCTTAATCCCAAGGTCTGCTGCGATCCTGAGACCGGCAAGCAAGCCCTTATACTCTGCAGTATTGTTTGTCGCTTGCTCCTTGGGAAAGTGCATCTGGACTACGTACTTGAGGTGCTCTCCGGTGGGTGCGACAAGCAGCACACCAGCGCCGGCGCCTTGCAGCGAGAAGGCACCGTCAAAGTACATAAGCCACTCTTTGTTTGCCTCGTTGACGGGGTTGCTCGTCTCTGGAATCTCTTCATCTGGTGTTGGCGTCCACTCTGCTATGAATTCTGCCAATGCTCTGCTTTGGATAGTTGAAGTACTCTCAAACTTGAGGCCAAAGCTTGACAGTTCCAGTGCCCACTCGACAATCCTGCCTGTCGCTTCTAGATTCTGCAGTATCCTCTTCAGTGGAAAGCGAGTGACAACTGTGATCTCGTGTGCTTGGAAGTAATGGCGCAGCTTCCTTGAGGCCATGAGAAGGCCGAAAAGCAACTTCTGCACACCAGAGTACCTTGACCTAGCCCTCTGCAGAAGGGAACGGACAAAGTAAACTGGGCGTTGCATCATTTTCTTCTGCATTTCTTCGCGCACCTGCGCAGATCCATCCTTGTCGGGACCAGAGCTTGCCGGGGAAGCCCCGTGCTTGTCGCTGGATGCGCTTGCCGCGGTTGCTGGCTCGTCATCTGCCTCCCTCTCCACCACTAACGCAGCACTAACCACTTGATTGGTTGCCGCTATGTATAGCAGCAACTTCTCTTGTGGCTTAGGTGCGACAAGTGTTGGAGTGGAGGACAGGTATCTCTTCAAGTCCTGCAGCGTAGCCTCCGCTTCTGGAGTCCATTTCATTGGACCTGCCTTCAAAATTTTGAAAAACGGCAGGGCGCGCTCGGCAGACCAAGAGATAAACCTGCTGAGAGCAGCCACGCAACCGGCAAGTTTCCGGACATCCTTGATGCGCTTTGGTGCTTCAATCTGCTCAATGGCCTTGATCTTGTCGGGATTGGCTTCAATTCCCCGCTGAGACACAAAGAACCCGAGAAGCTTACCGGAAGGGACTCCAAACACACACTTCTCGGGCTTGAGCTTGAGGTTGATCTTGCGCAGATTTGCAAAGGTTTCTTCTAAATCTTGAATCAGAGTCGCCCTGTCCTTGCTCTTGACCACTATATCATCCATGTAGGCTTCCACATTTCTGTGTATTTGCGGCTTAAGAGCGACATGGACTACTCTTGCAAACATTGAACCAGCATTCTTTAATCCGAAAGGCATCCGTATGAAACAGTACGTGCCACATGGAGTAATGAATGCGGTTTTCTCCTCATCCTCTTCTGCCATGAAGATCTGATGGTATCCTGAGTATGCGTCAAGAAATGAAAGCAAATCACATCCGGCTGTGGAGTCAACAATCTGGTCAATGCGCGGCAAGGGAAATGGGTCTTTGGGACAAGCTTTATTAACATCAGTAAAGTCAATACAAAGCCTCCATTTTCCATTTGCCTTGCGCACTACAACAGGATTGGCCAACCACGTGGGATGGAGCACTCCTCTGACAAGGCCTGCTGCTTCCAATTTCTTGATTTCTTCTGCTATGAATTCTTGGCGCTCCACTGCCTGCTTCCTGACTTTCTGCTTGACGGGCCGCGCATGAGGACAAACGGCAAGATGGTGCTCAATTACTTTCCTGGGAACACCGGGGATGTCGGACGGTTGCCACACAAACACATCGACATTTGCCCGCAGGAAAGCAATGAGCGTGCTTTCCTATTTGGGGTCCAAAGTGGCACTGATGGTAAAAGTACCGCCAGTGCCGTCCTCCTTGGCGGATATCTTCTTAGTCGCTGGCGGAGCTGTCATTGCCTTCTTACACTTGCCGGTGGAGCTTGATGATGCGTCCTCGACGGTAGCGCAGCACTCCGATGAGGTGCACTTGCCGGAGTGGGCATCAGAGCTCTTGCCGGTCTTGGTCTTCCTCTTCCCCCCGGGAGCTTCAGCGGCAAGTGGTTTGTGATCTGTAGCGGCTGCTGCTTCTCGGTAGATCTTGTCGGCGCAGATAAGGGCATCCTTCTTGTCGCCAGGGACAGAGATGACGCTTATCGGGCCTGGCATCTTGAGCATGTTGTATGCATAGTGAGAGGCCGCCATGAACTTGGCGAGCGCTGGACGGCCAAGTATCCCATCGTAAGGTAATGGGAAATCGGCGACGTCAAAAGTGACCCTCTCAGTTCTGAAGTTCAGCTCGCTGCCAAATGTTACCGGCAACGTGACCTTCCCTTTCGGCTTGCTCCTTCCCGGGTTAATTCCTTGGAACGTGCCGGTCTCTTCGAGCTCGCTGTCAGGGATCTGGAGTTTCTGGAGTACAGCGGAGGAGATCAGGTTCAAGCCGGCCCCGCCGTCAACTAGCATCTTTGTGACTTTGAGGTTGCAGATGGTTGGCGAAACCAACAGCGGCAAGCACCCGACCGCAGTTGTGCGATCAGGGTGGTCCTCAATGTCAAAGATGATAGGCGTGCTGGACCATTTCAGAAGCTTGCGCGATTCGACAGGTGGCTCTGCCACATTAACTTCCCGCAGCCATTGTTTGAGCTGGCGGTGGGAAGTATGCAGAGAAGCACCGCCGTCAGCGCATAAGACTTCCGTGGCTTTCTGAAACTCCTGCTCACTGTTCTCGACATCATCCATGTCTTCGTCATCGTCTTCGTCTTCATCCTTGTCGCGGCCGCAGGGAGGTCTGTCTCCTTGCCGCTGTTTGGCCTTGCCGCGGCGCCCTCCCCGGCCGGCGTGCTTCTTGCCGACTTCTCCACCGCCTCCTTGGGCCCTCTCCTTGTCGCGCCGCTCGTACTCAGCTTTCTGTTGCTGTACAAGCTGCTCGACCTTCTTGCAGCTCTTGAGGTCATGGCCCTTGGTGCGATGGATTTTGCAATACTGCTTGTCGGAGCCGTCCTGCTTGTCGGCGGCTGCCACAGCCCGGCAGTTGGTACATGCGGCAACCTCCTTGCCGGAGCTACCAACTTTGGCCTTGTTGGCGCCACCATCGTTGCCGGACTGCTCAACAACTAGCACCTCTTTGCCTTTCTTCTTCCTGTTATTGCGCCGCCGGTTCTTCTTTGCCGGGGCAGCATCTTCGCTGTCAGACCCTCCTACTCCAGCATTCTCTTCAGGGAGTTTCCTCCCTTCTTCAGCGCGTGCACACTTGTCGGCCAGGGCATATAGCTCACTGACGTCTCTGATCCTGCTCATCGCCATCTCCTCCCGCATCCTGCGGTTACGCACGTTGTGATGGAACGCGCTGATGACCGCGGCAGGGTGGATGTCGGGGATGTTGCGCTGTACACGGCTGAATCTCTGTATATACTTGCGCAAGGGTTCTCCTTCCTTCTGTGCGAGCAGCTGAAGATCACTCTCCTGGCCGTGAGGTTTGTGGCCTCCTGTGAAGGCGCCGACAAACTGATGGCACAGGTCTGCCCAAGAGGATATGGAGTTATCCGGCAAGTGCATGAGCCAGGACCTGACTTCGGGCTTGAGCACCAGCGGGAAGTAGTTGGCAAGGACCTTGTCGTCTCGCCCCCCCGGCAGCCTGCACCGCGATGGTGTAGATGCTGAGGAACTCCGACGGGTGCGACTTGCCATTGTACTTCTCCGATACGTCTGGCTTGAAATGCTTCTGGCTGGGCCACTGGACTTGCCGCAGCTCACGGGTAAACGCAGGGCAACCTACCGCGTACGGCAAGTCACCTGGTTCCCCTGGCGCATGCATATCGACAGAGGGCCCAGCGCGCAGGTCTGATTGACGCCGCGCTTCTCTTCGGCGCTCGATGCGTGTACGAGCGTCTTCTTGTTGTCGTTCGTGTAGAACTTGGCGCTGGTCGCGACGAACTCGTGGATCTGATGACGTGGTGGAGTCGCTGTCGTGGTGGATCCGGCGAGTCGGCGATCTTGGCCTTCGGGGCGGAGAGTGCACAGTGGTTGCACCCCCACCGGTCTTGTCGCCACCGGCTCGTACCTGGCTGACTTGCCACGGCAGCGAAGTACTTGGCTGCCGTGGATTGTCGCCGTTGGCAAAGCCGGTGAGACTCTGGATGGTGGCCCTCTAGTCGTCAATCTTGTCCGCCGCTGGAGGGTAGTCTAGGAGCAGTTGAGCTCGCGCCAAAGATTCTGCCGGAGTGGCGGGCGGCGGCGGCGAACGATGCGAGGAACGGGATATGCTCGGACTTCTAACTACGTTAGAAGGAGCAGTATCTCGTCCAAGCGACCGTGCCACGCTCGCGCCAGCATGTTGGCGTGCATGCTGGTCTTGAGCGCTCCGGGATCCACCAGCTTGATCTTGGCCTAGCAAACGTATGGTACCGTGAGTACCATGACGCTGCTGGTCCCGCGCCTCATGAGATGGGCGCGGTGCGTGTACGGATGCCGAGGTCTTGGAGTGCGCCCGGTCGTTGTGGGAGCCGACCGCGCCGCCGATGTGCAGCGCAGTCTTGTCCCTGGACCTGGCAGCACCATGAGCTCCTTCATCGGCGCCCGTTCTTCCGCCGGCGTCTGCTCCACCAGCCGCTCGCTCCGGCGATGGTGGGCTTGGCGCGGACGGAGCAACTGCCTCCGAAGCCTTCTTCTTCGGCGGCATGTCGATGAAGACGATGGAGATTTGGCTCGTGCAAACGCCAGATCAGGTTCACACAACCTCGACGCACCCCCTTCCTGGCGCGCCAAAGATGTCGGGGGTGCTGATCCCACGGACACCTATGGGACCACGGCGGACCGAGCCCCTTGTGGTTCGGCAGGGGGCGGAGAAAGCACAAAGAGCATATCGAGGCGAGCGCACGAGCAACGCGATCAGTTTACCCAGGTTCGGGCCACACGGATGCGTAAAACCCTACTCCTGCTTTGTGTTTGTATTGACTTCTTGCTCGGGAGCGCGGTGTGCTACAGTACACAGCGGCAGCTAACGAAACCGAGCGTGAGAGTGTTCTGTTGGCCGACCCCCTCTACGTTGCGCATGGGCCTCCTTTTATACGCTAAAGGGGTCACCGACAGGTGGCAACGTAGAGAAGGGCAAAAAATGGAAAAAGGCACTGCGGTTGGCACCGCCGCCTACAATAGTGTTATCATACCTAACCTTGACGACAGGGGACAAAGGCATTAAATGCCTGTCTGCGTCGCCTAGACGGTGCAGAAAGGGACCGCTAGGGACGCCATTGCTTGCCACGACGGCAACCTTGTCAGCGCCGCTTGCCACCGTGCACCTCTGGCTGCACAGCTTTCCGCCACGTACGCCCGGAAGGGTCCCAGAGCGACACGTTGGTGGATGCGCTGGAGCGCAGGTACAGAGTGGAAGCTTGCCACGGCAAGAGCCTTGCCGCGTTCGTTGTCTTGTCGCGTCTGGGAGCTTGTCGCTCACCGAGCCTTGGTTGGCCTTCCCGGCAAGCTCCTCTTGTCGGGGTCTTGTCTCCTTCCCGGCAAGCTCTTCTTGCCGGGGCCTTGAATACTTTGTTCTTGAATGGCTCCAAGGGAACCAGGGAGGATCTTGGCGGTCGCCCGGCAAGCCTTGCCGCGGGATGCTGCGACTGCCCGTGCACAAGTTCGGGATACTAAGGTACCCCTACTTTAGTACACTGACACCCCTATTAAATCGTTGTTTTGCAATGTGAATCTTGATGAATCTGATTATGATCTTCCCTTACCTAGAAGGCGTTCTAAGAATTCTGAGTTTTTAGATCCTGATGATGAAATTGATAAAAAAGGGATTGAAAGAAATAAAAATCTAGATATTGCTAAACCCACTATTTTGGATCTCAAGGAATTTAACTATGAAAATTTCTCTTTAATTGATTGTATTTCCTTGTTGCAATCCGTGTTAAAATCTCCTCATGCTTATAGTCGAAATAAGGCCTTTACCGAACACATTGTTGATGCCTTAATGCAATCTTATGAAGAAAAGCTTGAGTTGAAAGTTTCTATCCCTAGAAAACTCCATGATGAGTGGGAACCTACAATTAAGATTAAAATTAAAAATTATGAGTTTCATGCTTTGTGTGATTTGGGTGCTAGTGTCTCTACTATCCCCAAAGCTTTGTGTGATTTGTTAGATTTCCGTGACTTTGATGATTGCTCTCTAAACTTGCATCTTGCGGATTCCACTATTAAAAAGCCTATGAGAAGAATTAATGATGTTCTTATTGTTGCAAATAGGAATTATGTGCCCGTAGATTTTATCGTTCTTGATATAGATTGCAATCCTTCATGTCCTATTATTCTTGGTAGACCTTTTCTTAGAACGATTGGTGCAATTATTGATATGAAGGAAGGAAATATTAAATTCCAATTTCCCTTAAAGAAGGGCATGGAACACTTTCCTAGAAAGAAAATAAAATTACCATATGAATCTATCATGAGAGCCACTTATGGATTGCCTACCAAAGATGGCAATACCTAGATCTATCCTTGCTTTTATGCCTAGCTAGGGGCGTTAAACGATAGCGCTTGTTGGGAGGCAGCCCAATTTTATTTTGTGTTTTTGTTTTTGGTTCTGTTTAAGAATAAATAATCCATATAGATTCTGTTTAGATGTGGTTTTATCTTTTAATTATTGTTTGTGCCAAGTTAAACCTATTAGATCTTCTTGGAAGATAGTTATTTGATCTTGCTGTAATTTCCAGAATCTTTGTGCTCAGTGCCAGAATTGTCAAAAATCACCAGAACGTGATAAAATAGTGATTCCAATTGCTGATGATCAATAAACAAATTGCCCAGGTCGTCTAATTTTGGAAGAATTTTTTGGGTTACATAAGTTTGCGTTAGTAACAGATTACTACAGACTGTTCTGTTTTTGACAGATTCTGTTTTGCGTGTGTTGTTTGCTTATTTTGATGAATCTATGGCTAGTAAAATAGTTTATAAACCATAGAGAAGTTGGAATACAGTAGGTTTAACACCAATACAAATAAAGAACAAGTTCACTACAGTACCTTAAAGTAGTCTTTTGTTTTCTTTCTCTAACGGAGCTCACGAGATTTCTATTGAGTTTTGTGTTGTGAAGTTTTCAAGTTTTGGGTGAATTCTTTTGATGGATTATGGAACCAGGAGTGGCAAGAGCCTAAGCTTGGGGATGCCCATGGCACCCCCAAGATAATCCAAGGACACCAAAAAGTCAAAGCTTGGGGATGCCCCGGAAGGCATCCCCTCTTTCGTCCACTTCCATCGGTAATTTACTTGGAGCTATATTTTTATTCACCACATGATATGTGTTTTGCTTGGAGCGTCTTGTATTATTTGTGTCTTTGCTTGTTAGTCTACCACAATCATCCTTTCTGTACACACCTTTTGAGAGAGCCATGTATGAATTGAAATTTGTTAGAATACTCTATGTGCTTCACTTATATCTTTTGAGCTTGATAGTTTACTCTATGTGCTTCACTTATATCTTTTTGAGCGTGAAATTTTTTGCTCTAGTGCTTCACTTAGATCTTTTAGAGCACGGTGGTGGTTTGTTTTAAAGAAACTTGATCTCTCATGCTTCACTTAGATTATTTTGAGAGTCGTTAATAGCATGGTAATTTGCTTAATGTACTTGGTATTCAAGATATGTGAAACTTTCTTTTTAGTGGGTTGAATACTAAGATAAGTTTGATGCTTGATAATTGTTTTGAGATATGGAGGTGATAATATCATAGTCGTGCTAGTTGAGTAGTTGTGAATTTGAGAAATACTTGTGTTGAAGTTAGCAAGTCCCGTAGCATGCACGTATGGTTAAAGTTGTGTAACAAATTTGAAGCATGAAGTGTACCTGGCTTGTGCATCCTTATGAGTGGCGGTCAGGGACGAGCAATGGTCTTTTCCTACCAATCTATCCCCCTAGGAGCATGCGCGTAGTACTTGATTTTTGATGACTTCTAAATTTTTGCAATAAGTATATGAGTTCTTTTGACTAATGTTGAGTCCATGGATTATACGCACTTTTACCTTTCCGCCATTTGCTAGCCTCTTCGGTACGGTGCATTGCCCTTTCTCACATTGAGAGTTGGTGCAAGCTTCGCCGGTGCATCCAAACCCCGTGATATGTTACGCTCTTTCACACATAAACCTCCCTATATTTTCCTCAAAACAGCCACCATACCTACCTATCATGGCATTTCCATAGCCATTCCGAGATATATTGCCATGCAACTTCCATCATCATCATCATCATCATGACATGCTTTACTTTTGTCATATTGCCATTGCATGATCTTGTAGTTGACATCGTATTTGTGGCAAAGCTACCATGCATTATTTTTCATACATGTCACTCTTGATTCATTGCACCATCCCGATACACCGCCGGAGGCATTCATATAGAGTCATATCTTGTTCTAGTGTCGAGTTGTAATCATTATGTTGTAATAAATAGAAGTGTGATGATCATCATTATTAGAGCATTGCCCAATCAAAAAAAGAAAAAAAAGAGAAAGGCCCAAAAAAGGAGAAAATAAAAAGGGCAATGCTACTATCTCTTTTTCCACACTTGTGCTTCAAAGTAGCACCTTGTTCTTCATGTAGCGAGTCTCATATATTGTGCTTCAAAGTAGCACCATGATTTTCATATAGTGAGTCTCATAAGTTGTCTTGTTCATACTAGTGGGAATTTTTCATTATAGAACTTGGCTTGTATATTCCAACGATGGGCTTCCTCAAAATGCCCTAGGTCTTCATGAGCAAGCAAGTTGGATGCACACCTACTAGTTTTCTTTTGTTGAGCATTCTTAGCTCTAGTGCATCCGTTGCATGGAAATCCCTACTCCTTGCATTAACATCAATTGATGGGCATCTCCATAGCTCATTGATTAGCCTCGTTGATGTGAGACTTTCTCCTTTTTTGTCTTCTCCAAACAATCCCCATCATCATATTCTATACCACCCATAGTGCTATATCCATGGCTCGCGCTCATGTATTGCGTGAAGTTTGAAAAAGTTTGAGATTATTTGAGTATGGAACAATTGCTTGGCTTGTCATCGGGGGTATAGAAGTTGGGAACATCTTTGTGTGACGAAAATGAAGCATAGCCTAACTATATGATTTTGTAGGGATGAACTTCCTTTGGCAATGTTATTTTGAGATGACATAATTGTTTAATTAGTATGCTTGAAGTATTATCATTTTTATGTCAATATGAACTTTTGTCTTGAACCTTTCAGATCTGAATATTCATACCATGATTAAGAAGATTTACATTGAAATTATGCCAAAGCATCACTCCGCATCAAAAATTCTCTTTTTATCATTTACCTACTCGAGGACAAGCAGGAATTAAGCTTGGGGATGCCTGATACGTCTCCAACGTATCTATAATTTTTGATTCCTCCATGCTACTTTATCTACTGTTTTGGACTATATTGGGCTTTATTTTCCACTTTTATATTATTTTTGGGACTAACCTATTAACCGGAGGCCCAGCCCAGAATTGCTGTTTTTTGCCTATTTCAGTATTTCGAGGAAACAGAATATCAAACGGAGTCCAAATGGAATGAAACCTTCGGGACCGTGATCTTCTCACCGAGCGTGATCCAGGAGACTTGGACCCTACTCCAAGAAGTTTCCGGGGAGGTCACGAGGGTGGAGGGCGCGCCCCCCCTGGGCGTGCCCCCTGCCTCATGGGCCCCTCGGAGCTCCACCGACGTGCTCCTTCCTCCTATATATACCTACGTACCACCATTAGACCAGGGACGGAGCCAAAAACCTAATTCCACCGCCGCAACTTCCTGTATCCACGAGATCCCATCTTGGGGCCTGTTCCGGAGCTCCGCCGGAGAGGGCATCCATCACGGAGGGCTTCTACATCAACACCATAGCCCTTCCGATGAAGTGTGAGTAGTTTACTTCAGACCTTCGGGTCCATAGCTAGTAGCTAGCTGGCTTCTTCTCTCTTTTTGGATCTCAATACAATGTTCTCCCCCTCTCTCGTGGAGATCTATTCGATGTAATCTTTTTGCGGTGTGTTTGTTGAGACCGATGAATTGTGGGTTTATGATCCAATTTATCTATGAATAATATTTGAATCTTCTCTGAATTCTTTTATGTATGATTGAGTTATCTTTGCAAGTCTCTTCGAATTATCCGTTTGGTTTGGCCAACTAGATTGGTAGTTCTTGCAATGGGAGAAGTGCTTAGCTTTGGGTTCAATCTTGCGATGTCCTTACTCAGTGACAGAAAGAGTTGCAAGGCACGTATTGTATTGTTGCCATCGAGGATAACAAGATGGGGTATTTATCATATTGCATGAATTTATTCCTCTACATCATGTCATCTTGCTTAAGGCGTTACTCTATTTTTAACTTAATACTCTAGATGCATGCTGGAGAGCGGTCGATGAGTGGAGTAATAGTAGTAGATGCAGGCAGGAGTCGGTCTACTTGTCACGGACGTGATGCCTATATACATGATCATACCTAGATAACCTCATAACTATGCTCAATTCTATTAATTGCTCAATAGTAATGTGTTCACCCACCGTAGAATATCTATGCTCTTGAGAGAAGCCACTAGTGAAACCTATGGCCCCCGGGTCTACTCTCATCATATCAATCTCCATTACTTTATTTTACTTGTTTTGCTTTTACTTTTCACTTTGCATCTTTATACCAAAAATACCAAAAATATTATCTCTATCAGATCTCACTCTCGTAAGTGACCGTGAAGGGATTGACAACCCCTAAGCGTTGGTTGCGAGTTGCTACCGTTTTGTGCAGGTACGAGGGACTTGCGTGTGACCTCCTACTGGATTGATACCTTGGTTCTCAAAAACTGAGGTAAATACTTACGCTACTGTGCTGCATCACCCCCTCCTCTTCGGGGAAAACCAACGCTAGCTCGAGACATAGGACTCCTCGGATTCATCATCCGAACCAATCGGCCTTCACGAAAGGGAGATATATCCTAGATGGGATCCTTGCCCTCCATGAGATTATCCATGAGGTTAAGAGCAAACACCTCCGTGCGTTGTTTTTCAAGATCGACTTCCACAAAGCCTATGATATTGTTCACTGGTCCTTCCTTCGGGAAGTGTTGCTGAAACATGGCTTTGACCCCCATTGGGTGGCTCGGGTGATGCAATTAGTTACGAGTGGCCGGACGGCTATTAACATCAATGGGGAGGTTGGACCTTACTTCATGACTGGCCAAGGGGTCCGGCAGGGAGACCCGATCTCCCCATTTCTATTCAACCTTGTGGTTGATGCGCTCGCCTCGATTCTGGACTTGGCCAAGCACGGGGGCCACATTAGGGGGATCTGCCCTCATTTGGTGACCCCTAGGGGTTTGACCCACCTCCAATATGCGGATGACACCATTATGATGGTGGAAGGTTCGGATGAAGATATTCAGAACCTCAAATTCCTCCTCCTCTGCTTCCAGGAAATGTCGGGCCTCAAAATAAACTTTGCCAAGAGCGAATTAATGGTCCTGGGATATTCCCAAGAGGAGGCCCAGCGGATTGCCAACCGTTTGAACTGTCGCTTGGGGTCCTTCCCGATGACCTACCTTGGCATGCCCCTTAGTGACGCACGACTCCTGGAGAAGGATTTCCGTCCAATAATCGCCAAGCTCCAACCTAGAATGGAGCCTTGGCAAGGGAGATGGCTTTCCAAAGCTGCTCGAGTGATTCTAATGAACTCCTCACTACTAGGAAAATGCTTACTAGTAGCTCTGGTTTTTGAGCTACCAGTAGCGCGGGCACCAGCGCTACTGCTACGGCGCTATAGCTATTTTGTAGCAGTAGCGCGTTTTTAGGCCAGCGCTACTGGTAAGTTCAAGTACTATTAGCGTGTTTTCAGGCTCGTGCTACTGCTAACATTTATGTTTTTTTAGCATTTTGGCGATGTACATGTTTAAACAGATATATCTTTTATACAATAACAACTCATCATGAACTAGTCTGTTTAAATAGCATATTCATTACCACTTGTCATCACCATCAAACAATGTTCGTCAATGAGACATCATATAACAAGTTGGTCACTAGTCATAATCACAACTCCTCATCATCATCATCAACTCTAACACATTGTAGCACATAATAACACATTCTAGCTACGACCTACTCCTCTCATAGGACCTACTCTACCCTCTCTTAGGTAAAATATTATAAAACAAGATAGGCATTGACGCTGCATTAAGGAAAATTGACTCTCCATAATAAAGAACGGAGATCATCATGTCTCCAAGTCTTGGCCTACGCACAATGTTGCTTCCAAGTAGCTCTCTACGATGGTTCAAACATTTTTTGAAATCATCTATTATCATGGCTTCCTCGCTTTTAGAAATCCGGTATGGACAGGAGTGATGTGGATACTGCGGCTGACCTGGCCGTGGTGGCCGTAAGCTCATAACATTAACGCGACCTCTCGTCAACATCAGATGAGACACACAATCCATTGGGATTTTCTGTTCAAAAACATAGTAATAACTTTGTAGTTAGCAATATAGTTTAGTTTTAGAAGAATTTATGCAAAAGATGCACGGATGTCGTAATAGTAGAAAATCTTACCACGATATCTCCAATGATGTTACCGTAGTTCAACACGTTCACTAGTGGCACGTATTGACCATAATGTGGAGGAGTTTGATAATAGCTATTGTAATTCTCAATATCAGTAAAAAATGCGATAAGACCATCTTGCTCCTTATAATTTAATTGTGCTTCATCATTGTAGTAGTAGGTTCTGTCTATCATTTTCCGTACATTTTTTGAAGAAGGAAAATAAGCTATCAATGGAAATAAACTATCAAATATTTTGAAATAAACAATATAAATTACTTAGTAAATATGTTTAAGAAACTCACACAGCGGTAGAACTGGAAGCGTGTCAACAAGGACCCAAATGGTTATATCATTTTCGTCAATGTCAGGATCACCAAGATCGAAGGTGAGAAGCATACCCTCATGAAAATCACACGCCTTGCAAAGGGCTTCCCAATTCAGGCAACCAAAATTGGATGAGCTCATAGAATTGTATAGATCACAGCAAAATCATAACCATGATGGGTCCTTAGTTGAATTATCTTTGTCTCCATTCTTTCATGATCTTCAAAACCCATCTTTTCCGAGACATAGCGTATTGCATGGCATGGGATAAGCTAGTCGAATTGTAAAAGACGGAAATTACACGTTGAAGAAGCAGAGAAGTCATGCAAAAAATAACAAAAAACACTTTTCGTCGTTGCGTACCGTTTCAACATCGAAGGTCTCTTGGAGCTTGATGCTGAAGCACCAACCTTCTACCAAGTGAGGCCTGTCGCACAGACCGCTCTCATCTTCACAGTAGTCGCACATAGCGAATTCCCTTTCGTCATCAGACATTTCCTAATAGGTAATTAATAATCCATCATCAAATACATATATAGTAGTTTGTAGCAAAGATCATCATATAACAACTAAAACACCTAAAATTTGTAGTTTGTAGTAGTTTGTAGCAAAAATCATCATATAATCCATCATGAATACATATATAGTAGTTTGTAGCACAAACCGCGCTCATCTTTTGCATTCAATAAGCAAATAACTAATAGGTAATTAATAATCCATCATCGAATACATATATAGTAGTTTGTAGCAAAGATCATCATATAATATCACTAATACATCTCGAATAATAGCTCCTCTAGGTTTAGTGGGCCGCGGTGGACACCCAAAGAGAAGGAACCATCACCGGATCATAGCTCCGGTGAGATCCCCAAAGAATCTGCCAGGTATTGGAGAACCGGCCGTTCGCCAATGCAACCAAGTAGCGCTGGACGTGCGCGTTCTCCTCCGTGACATGGTGCTGTACCACCTGCGCGGGGGACTCAAGCCTCTCCACCGATGCAGGCCCACGTGACCGCCACCAAAGAAGCTCCGGGTCGACGACGGGCTGGCTCCTCACTAAGCTGTGCTCACCAGAAGGTAGCACAACCCAGTACCAGCCCAGCGGAGCCCAGTCCCGGACATGGCCCCTCGGCTCAACCAGGAGTCCTCCGCCGAGTCGACGACGAGGATACGGGATAGGCATCGTCGACGTCGAGAACAAAATGCTTAATTATGAAAAGAAAATTAATAAACACTTAGCAAAATTTAGCATGACCTTTGCTAAAAACAGGACATATCGAGCACCTGAAATTTGCCAGAACGTAAACGAATTGACATTTCTGGCAAAACATAGGCCACTCGGAAAAATATGACATGTCCAAAATGTGACATGTTCAAAATATGCATGACATGTCCACTGCAAATTTGCATATTAACAGGAAAAATTGCTTTAACTAAAAAAATAACAACAATTGCTTTAACTAAAAAAATACCTAGAATTCGGTTAACTACACCTAAAACAACTAAAACACCTAAAATTCTGTTAACTACACCTAAAATAACTAAAACACCTAAAACTCTTTTAAATACACTTAAAACACCTAAATTCTATTAACTACACCTAATTAAAAACGTAGGTAAATTTCTGTCCTAACTTTAAAACCTAGCTAAATTTAAAAACCTAGGGTTCGTACAAATTAACTAGGGTTCATACCTAATCTGTCCAAGCAAGGGTTCGATCATGCATAACCTAAATTATTCTAATAAACTACATTTTTTCAACTACATAATTCAAAATAACTACTCTAATAACTATAACTAGGGAGGGAGGGAGGAGGAGGAAGGAGGGAGGAGTACCTCTCGGTGGAGGAGAGCCGACGCGGGGGCCGGGGCAGTGGGCGGAGGAGGGAGGCCAACGCGGTGGAGCTGGGCGGCCGGCGGGGAGGAGGGCTGGCGCGGGCGAGGGAGGCCGACGCAGGGAGGAGGGCCGGCGCGGGGGACGGCAGTGCGGGGGTCGACGGCGGCGCGCGGGGGATCGAGAGGGCCGGAGGAGCATGGGAGTGTGAGTGAGAGTGAGATGAGGCCGGCCAGGCCGGGGGCGCGGGGGGGGGAGGGGGGTAGTGGGCTTAACAGCAGCGCGGGAAATGGGCCAGCGCTACTGCTAGGCCCACTAGCTGTAGCGCAGGTTGGACGACATGTGCTGCTGCTATTTTTTGACCGGGGGTGTGGTGTATTACACTTAGCAGTAGCGTGGGGCTGTGTAACAAGCGCAGCTACTAACTGATACCAATAGCGCTCTTTATAGCCAGCACTACTACTAACTAGTAGTAGCGTGGGGTTATAAACAAACGCTACTGGTAAACTTCTATCTATAAGCGTTCCTAGTAGTGCCTCCCTTATTAGCTTACTGATGTATATCATGGGATTCTATAGCCTACATGAATCCCTCCATCAGGAAGTTACCAAACTCCTCTCCCGATTCTTTTGGGCGGGCGAGAACAATAAGCAAAAGTACCATATGGTCAAATGGTCTGAGATCTGCAAACCTAAGGACCAGAGAGGCTTGGGGGTCATTTCTTCCAAGCGAATGAATATTGCCCTCCTGTCCAAATGGCTTTGGCGGATCCAAACTGAGGAGGGTGGCCCGTGGCTTCAGATTATCCGCGCGAAGTACCTTCGCGGGCAACCATTATCATTTGCCTCTAGGTCTGGAGGTTCCCAATTCTGGCAACCGGTGATCTCTTCGTTATTGGTTCTGCGCATTGGCACTTCCATCCAGATAGGCTCCGGGGCTGCCACATTTTTTTGGCTGGATAGATGGGCGGGCGCCCGGCCATTTGCAGATCGTTTTTTGCGCTATTCTCTATCTGTGTTCGCCCGCAGATCTCTGTGGCCGCGGCCCTAGAGAACCTAGGCACGATTGCCTTCCGCCGCACCTTCGGGGCGGTCGAACTCGCGTAATGGGACGAGTTAATTGAGTGCATTGCCCTTCACCCTCCTTCTCTGGAACCGGATTCGCTCTCTTGGCACCTCGAGCCAAACGGTAGATTTTTGACTAGATCTCTGTACTAGGCGATTGTGCCCACTCCTGGGCCAGTGGAGCTCACGGTGCTTTGGGAGATCAAAATCCCCCTGAAGATCCATATATTTCTATGGCAATGGGTTAGAGGTCGCCTCCCCTCGGGCACAGAGGTCCGTAAGCGTAATGGACCTGGGGATGGACTCTGCCCATCTGTTTGGTACCGGAAGATTGCAACCACATCTTCTTCCGATGCCCGATAGCCCAGTTCTTATGGAGTCGCTTCCGGGAAGTGCTTGGGGGCACGTGGTGCCATGACAATCTTCCGGATCTGTTCGGGGAGGTATTTAGGCTCCCCGGGACTAGGCGCGCCCTGATTTGGGTCACGCTAGGTACCCTTGCCTGGTCCCTTTGGTGTACCCGCAATAAATTAGTCATCGAACGTGTGATTCCGTCTCCTGTGACTGATGTGATCTACAAAATGTGTGGCTTCCTGCAGCTCTAGAGGCCGCTTAGTAAGAGGAGCGACCGAGACGTCATCGACAACATCATGGCGGGCCTTCGTGCCTCGGCAACGTCTTTTGCTCCTCCCCCGCCGCCTCCTCCTCCCCCTCCTGAGCCGGATTAGCTTCTCTTCTTAGTTTTATTTGGGGCTTGTCTTGCTGTGCCCCAGCATGATTCTATGACTTATTGTACTTGACATTGTTATGTTGGATGCTTGGTGGTATGCTTTATAATATAAAGCGGAGGAAACCCTTTTTCTCATAATAGCTACTCTAGCAGATCCCATAAACCGAAACCATCTGGCAAAATAACCGCCGGTTTGCGGTGCCCATCTGTGTCTGCGGGCTCGCAGCCTTGTAGCCGGCGGATCCGGTTGGTTCCAGCGCTGGTGAGCCTCGAAAATGGCCGGGGTCGCCCGCGCGCGCCAGGGGACGGAATTTCAGCCGGTTTTGCTTCGGCGATTGCAGGAGAAGAAAGGACTGGCGGATTTGCTTCGGCGACGGGGAAGAAGAAAGGGGCGGCCGACTTTGCTTCGGGGAAGGTATGTTCAACACCTGCCTATGCATTTCCCGTTTATTTTCATTCAATATTGATAGGTGAGGTCCCGATGAAATTCACGGGCGTGCATTTTTTAGATGGATTGGAGTTCGTCCTCGTCGGATGATCGGACATAGAAGGGATGATCCTCACCGACGATGTCCACAATCTAGTTTTGTTGCATCTCATCGAAGAATTTGAGAAGGGCCCAAAGAAAAAGGGATGTGGATCCACCGTGGCCAGCTATGCATTCCTCGCAACCGAGCTCTCGGCGATAAGATGCTCATGAAGGACTACTTCGCCGAGGTACGAACATATCCGACTCAGTTATTTCGTAGGCGATATCGAATGCGTAGGTCTCTTTTCGTGCACATCGTGGAAGCTTGCGAGAAAAATTGCATTTCTTTTTACTCGGCGTAGGAATGCCGCCAGTTTGCTTTGCTTTAGTGCATATCAAAAAATGTCGGCGGCGATGAGAGTGATTGCATATGGTGTTCCTGCCCACTACACGGGTGAATATCTTCACATTGGAGAAGATACCGCCATCAAGTGCGTCTGTGTCTGTGCGAAGACAGTGATCCGGCTATTTGGCCCGGAGTACCTTTGAGCTCCAAACGAGGAAGACACAAAGAAGCTCATGGCAATGAACGAAGAAAGGGGATGGCCGAGCATCTTAGGTAGTATTGATTACATGCACTAGAGGTGGAAGAACTGTGTGGTGGCTTGGGCAGGGCAATACAACAGCCACAAATGCAAACCCACCATTGTGCTTGAAGCCGTTGCCTCACATGATCTACGGATTTGGAATTGCTTCTTTGGGTTTTCGGGATCTCTCAGTGATATCAATGTCTTTCACCGATCTCATCTATTTGTTCAGCTAGCTAGTGGCAAAGCTCCCGCTTGCAACTCTACTGTCAACGACCATGACTGTACCATGGGGTACTATCTTGCCGACAATATTTATCCTTCATGGTCAACATTTGTGAAGGCCATTAGTGATCCCAACATCAAGAAACATGGAATTTATTCCGAAGCACAAGAATCTTGCCGAAAGGATATTGAGAGGGCATTTGGTGTGTTGCAATCTCGGTTTGCCATCGTTCAAGGTCCCGCTCGCTTCTGGGATAAGAAAACTCTCACACACATCATGAGAGTTTGTGTCATTTTACACAAATATGATCATTGATGATGAAAGGGATTTAGATTTAGAGTTTAATTATGACAATGTTGGTAGCCGTGTGAAGCCTGCCAGGGACGAAGATGAGATGAGTGCATTTCTCGAGACCTACCGGAAGTTCCAGAACCGTGATCCACGCCATCAACTCTAGCATGATCTTATCGAGCATCGTTGGAAACTCTATGGGGGATAGATCCCCCTTTTATTCATTTTTATTTGTGTGTGATTTGAACAATTTTGTGTTGTAATAATAATTCGAATTCAAACATTTGTTGTAATGAGAACGATTGTTGTATTGTGATTTGCTTTTCAGACCATTCATATGTTTAATTTATATTATGATTCTATTCGGTTCATGATGTTGAAAAGCTAGAATTTACAAAGATGTAAACAATGTTTGCAGGATGTGTTTACGAGATTTGTTCTGCCAGAGGGCTCGTGGTACCACAAAAATGTTTTAGAGGAGCCCGCAAACGATTTTTGCAGGACGTGGGTTTGCCAGATCTGCTAGAGTTGCTCTAAGGTTGGACTAGCAGGAAAATCCTATATGACGCATAATGCGTCAAATTATCGACCTATCGCACAGGAGATCGTTGAACTGGGCCTACCCATTAACCGCGTTCGGTGTTCCCGGTTTTTGGAACCTTCTAGGAGGTTCGAGCCGGTCTTTTTTGGTTTTGGGAACCTTCTAGGAGGTTCCTAAACCAGAGTTTTCATTGTTCTTTTTTATGTTTCTTTTTTCTCCCTTTTTTCTTTTTAATGTTTTTATTTCCTTGTTCTTTTTCCTTTATTCTGTTTTTCTTCCATTTTACATAAATTGGATTTCAAAGTTTTTTTCAGGATTTCAAAATTTGTTCATAGTTTCAAAAAATGTTCAGAATTTCGAATTTTATTTTATTTTTGAATAAATGATCAAAAATTCAAAAAAAGTTCAGATTTTCAAATTTTTGTGCATGTTTCGGAACTTAGTTCCATTTTTTCAAAAAAAGGCCAAGTTTCAAAACTTGTTTGAATTTTTAAAAAATGTTCATAATTTAAAATAATTCGTAAATTTGCTTTTTCAAAAAATATTAAATTTCTCAAATATTGTTCACAAATCCCAAAATTATTTTTAGTAAAGTTTTATTGAGAATTAAAAAAAATCCATTTTACAGAAAATGGTCACTTTTTCCAAAATTTGCTAATTTTCTTTAAACAAATTCCCCTATTTCAAAAATAGTTCACACCTTCAAAATGTTCGTGTTTCCAGATTTTGAAAAAATTACAAAAAACTGAATAACTTTAACGAATTTTGTCAAAACTTAAAGAATGTTCGTATATTCAAAAATGTTTTGCGCTTTTGAAAAACAGTTCAAAATTTTTAAAAAATGTTCCTGTTATAGAATTTCGTTCTCCAAATTAAAAAAATGTTTACATTTTAGAATTCATGCTTTTAAAAAAATTAAGAATTTTAAAGCTTGTTCAAGTTATTCAAACAGTTTTCACATTTTCAAACATTACTCATATTTCATAAATTTCTGGGAAAAGATAAAAAAACAAAAAGCACTGTAATTCTTTGTTTTGACATTATTTTTAATCTTACGCACTCCTGTTTAGTCGTTTATGCTTGTTAGGTCAACTGGTTTACCTACTTTCCTTGCGAGAACATGTTTATAGTTCGATTCCCAGCTAGGCTATGTTTCTGTTTTTAGACAATCAAATTGTTGCGCTATAGTTCAAACGCGATCGTGACACCATGGACCGGCCCAGTCGGGTCTCACTGAGTGCATCGGGTCGCTATTTGACATAAATTGCGTCAAATAGGAGCTCCCGACTAGCATGCCCAGCTTTTGCGCTTGGCTCGACCCGACGAGTATATAGGACGAATTGAGTCGGTCTTATGGCCTTGTTCATGCCTCCGGGCCCACTTAGTCTCGGCCCCAATCCAGTCAGCTCAGAGAGCAACTAGTTGACTAGCGCTTTTTCAGGTGGGCTCACAGCGCACCACCTGGCACACTCTCAGTCGCCGCCAAGTGTCGCACTCTGGGCGCTCTTTCCAAATTTTATTTTATTTTTCACACGTATTTTGGACTTTTTAGATAGGGTTTTTTCCGGTTTTCCTATGGTCTTTCTAAGCTTTTGGCAAAAACAAAATTTTGGAAACTTTTTTTTGCGCGAAGGAACTCATTTTTTTTGCTCTTGCGAGATGCACGATTTTGCTTCCATGAGAGGCATGGTTTCTCTTTCGCGAGCATGCCTCTCGGAAACGAAAAAAACGCATTTTCTGTTTTTCTCCTTTCGTGAGAGGCACGGTTTGCTTCCACAGGAGGCACGGTCGTGCCTCTCAGAAACTGAAAAAACATGCTTTCTCTTTTTGTTTCCTTGTGTGAGCGACAGGGTTTTGCTTCCGCGAGAGGCACGGTCGTGCCTGTCAGAAACGGCTTTCGAAAAGGGGAAAAAAGTGTTCCCCGTTAGGTTTTTTCGTTTGGTTTTCTAATGATTTTTTTGTCAAAACCTATTAACATGAGATTTATTTTTAAAGATCTCGACACAAGGAATCCAACGGTGAAAATGGTTTTGTGATTTGAACACACGGTTTATGAGATAAAACATTTTAAATAAACAAATCTACGAAAAAAAAGGGAAAACTCCCTGGTTGAGACAAGTGGTACCGCGCCACTTGTCGTAACCTGGGGTAGAAGTGATCTTTGGAAGGAATCCAACGGTGAAAATGGTTTTGTGATTTGAACACACGGTTTATGAGATAAAACATTTTGAATAAACGAATCTATGAAAAAAAAGGAAAACTCCCTGGTTGAGACAAGTGGTACTGCGCCACTTGTCGTAACCTGGGGTAGAAGTGATCTTTGGAAGGAGTACTCCTTAATTAGTGATTTCTGTCAGCTCGGTGGGACAATTAGATTCCTGGACCAATTGTAGATGTGATGTTCTATGTAGTTTTTTGTCTCCCTGTCTTCTTCGGCGATTTTCTGTTTCTTTGTTGGCTTTCTTCTTTTGTATGTTTCTTCATATTTTTCATCATTTTTTCTTTTTCGTTTTTCTCTTTTTCACCTTGTTTCTTGTGGTCTTTTTTTAAATACATGAAAAATATAATTTTATAATTTATTAAATTCATGAATATTTTCTTAAATTCATGATCATTTAAAAATGAACGCCTTTAAATTTTGTAAATATTTCGAAATTCATTAATTTTTATTGAATAATAATGAACTATTTTATAATTCGCAGACAGCGTAGAAGTCATGAATATTTTTCAAAATTCATAAAAGATCAATGTTGAAGATATCACTTATCGTTAGCGTTTTGGTTGGCTAGAGATTATAGATTAATCAGAAATTGATCGATTAATCATTTTTTATCGAGTATTAACCAGCGCATGTTTGCTTGCAAGTCCGAAGTTTGAACCACTAGTAAGGTAAAAATGGAAATAATCATCATTGTGCACTAAGCCTTTAAATAGAACAACACTACAACAATACGTAACTACATATTCACGTCAAATAATGAGCCTATGACAAATAAAATAGGACAACACTACAACACTTGTTGCATCGAACTGGGGATAAAGTGTGGTGTGCGGGAGGCTACTAAAGTGGAGGCCCTGTTTTAGGGTTTCTGACCACACGGTACCGGCTCAATTAACCGCTATATTCCTGATTAATCACTTGTCAGAGTGATAAATCGGCTGAAATGATAAATAGCAAAAGATAAGATATAATCTTAGCAGTCACCCACCGACATGCGATAAATCAGTGAATCAGACGATATGTTGAACATTGCGGGAAAAATTAACAACATTAAAAAATATAAATAAGAATCTGATGAAGACAGGTGAAAAACCAGACACAACTGGTTCATACACACGCATGAAGCCTAAAATTAAAGGCGGCCCATAATTGCGTGGCTGCATGCTCCTATGCAATTTTCCCTCTCAATTCTTAGCTTATGAAGAAGAATAGGAGCACTCTACTCATGCCTTGATCAGCCTATGTTGCCTCACATGGTCTTGCCCCGCACTCCTCACTAGGGTTGCGGCGCTGCTGCGCCATCACACTGACGCGCCCCGGACCACCCTCGGGCGACAATGATGCTCATGCTCCAGCCTGTACCCCGCCACACGTCAACAATAAAAAAAGAATACGGTAGCTTCTGTAGTAGCATAAAAACCAATCCAGACGATTTGTTTATGAACAATGAAAACTTGATACCCCAGGGGGAATAGGAAGAAACATGATTTGTTAAGGGTTAGGTTCCTTTGTGGGGATAAAACGAAAAAGAAATACATCTTGTGGCTTGGCCGGTGGTTTGCCTGCCCAAGGTCTGGGGATACTTGACACTGATATCATGGATATAGCATTGCTCTCAAAATGGCGGTGGAAATTGTTCAATGAGAAAGGGATGTGGAAAGAGTATATTTGGAATAAATATCTTAGTTCTTCACCTGCGAGAAAAATATCTTAGCTTTTATACTACGGGAGAGGTTGCGCACAAGGAGGGGGACTCACACTTCTAGCAGTGCCAACTGGAAGTGAACGATCTCTTCCTCTCTTGCCGCAAATTTATTATTGCAAAAGAAGATACGTGGTTGTCAAATAAAAGTCTAGCCAATGTTTTTTGAAGCAAGGACCGACAACAATTGTTCTATGATATTTTCATAAATATTAAAATAAAATAAAAATATGTGCATAAAAGAAAAAAAGTTAAAAAAGGGTCCAAATGCTCAACCAATTCCAGCTCTTGTAAACTCCGTGGATCAAAGAATGGTTCTAGATAAGATGCAAATCAATCCAATCCTTGAATGCTGCCTCAAACTTCTTATTAATTATGTGAGTGATGAGCAGCAGATCATTCTTGGCAGAAGCTCTACAAGAAGTGATGTGATGGGCTTCATTTTTACCGACCTTGGAGTTTCTCTGAAGCCAGATGTTCCAACATCCCTTGATAATGATGTCCAAAGCAAAGTTACTACGTAGAGATGCCTTGGTCAGCATGATTTCATCTCGAACAGAGATGCCTCTATTTCTTGTGAAGTTGATGGAGTCCCAGCAAGCTAATGCCACGGAGCAATCCCAAAAGAGATGGAAAGCAGATTCTTCAATATTCAGGATGCAAAGAGCATTGTTATATGATGGCAGATGCATACTTTTTTGGTGAAGCAAATTTATTTTATTGAGCCTATCATGCATCAGCACCACAAGAAAATTTTATATCTAAGACCAGTTGAAGTTTTCCACAATTTCATGACGACACAATGGGCTTGAATATCTTGCCTTAGAACTTTGTCAAGATCTCCATGGGTTGACCACTTATCAGCATGTTCATTGAGTTGAGCATGTTGTATTAGCAATTGGAGGGCTTGATATTGTTGAAAAGCTTGCATTCACAGGTGTGTATGGAAGTTTTTGACCAAGTTATCACTTCCAAAAACACTTTGACAGAAATATTCCCATTGAGTGTGAAAGTGAAAAGCTCATGGAAATTATCATTGAGAATGACATCTCCCCACTTATCCTGCCATAGCATAACATATTTTCCTTGTCCAATCTTGCATTTAGCAACCTTTCTGAGACCAGGGAACAACTTGAGAATACCTTTCCACCAGAAGGAGCCCACAGGTCCTGCACTAACAATCATTTTTCAATTAGTATGATTCACAGATCAAAATAACATGTGGTAGGTGAGAGGATCGATACAGTTAACTATAGGAGGGGTGTTGAATAGGAGACATGTATTTGAAGTTTAATTACCAATTCTATGGATTTTTGTATAAAGTTGGTTCTCTAGATATGCAACTAGATGAACACAACCTATATGGCAAGCAAGCTCAAAGCAATGTAAGTTAGGTAACAAACTAGTTAGGAAGCCCACAAGCATACAAAGCAAAGTAAGGGTGCAGAAAGAATTAACCACAATTGAGTCGGTGACGCGGATTTTATCCCCAAAGTTCACACTTCCTTGGGAAGTGTTAATCTCTCTTGGAGCGGTGCTGGAACCAAGGCTCCAAAACGCCACCAAGTGACTCACCGTATTATCCTTGATTCACCCCCAACGGATGAGCCACGAATCACTCGGGGTTGGTTTTAAAGGTGACCACCCTGTTGAAGAATTCGTCAGATTAACCAGTTAACTTGCCGATTAATCCCTACCGAAAGGGTCCGTGGGTAGCTGATAAATGATTCGATTAATTGATTAACTAGCTGATTAACTTGATGATTAGCCTACTATTCCCCTACTCGCCAGTCAACCGAGCAGCTACCAGTTAATGATTTCCTCAACAATGTGACCACCACACCTCTACATATGTCCCCGGAGCACACCACAAGCAAGGAAGGTTCCGAAGGAATCATTCCAAAAATAACAAGTGTTGGTGAAGAACTAGTTGGGGGAACACAAATCGGTTTGGTGTAAACATAGATTGGGTGAACCTCTTCCAATCCCCCAAAACTCAGAGTGTTAGGGCGACTTGGGGTAGGAAGGAGGGGCGGCGGAAGTAGCCTCGGGCGGAAGTGTTAGGATCATAAGAAAAACCAATACCATGTAGAAAGGTATTGGATGCAACTCAATTGTATCCATTGGAGTCGTTTACAATATATACAAGAGAAGTCTGGCATGATAAGTCAACTAATCCTACCAAATCTCTAGAAGTTAAGATATATAACGCAGTCACCGCCTGCTCCTCCAAAAAAAGTTAGGGTTCCCGTCTCTTGCCGGCATTGGCCCAGGTCCGCCTCGTCTCCAGTGGCCCTAGGGCCCTGGGGGCGCGATGGATTCTGGCAAGGGCCGGTGGGAGAGCTCCATTTTTAGATTCTTTTTTTCAGTTCTGTTAGGGTTTTCTGTCCTGCTCAGGAAGGCGAGACAGCGGCAACTCGCTGAAGATATAACGAAGGTCTCCCCGTCTATCGCCCGTTCAAGCGGTGCATGTAGCATCGTTGTTGGGCGTGTGGAGGTGTGTCTCTGGCGAATCTATCTTTGGTGGATTTGCTCGGATCTCGTCATTGTTCTTATATGTTCACGTGCCTTCGGATTGGATCATTCCGATCTATGTTATTCTTCATCGGTGGCAGTTGTTGTTATGGTACGTTGGTTCTATTGGGCTTTAGCACGCCGACTTCCCGACTGTCTACTATAACAAGTTGTGCCCGACTTCGGCGATGGAGGGGTGATGACGGCGGTGCGCTTCAGTGATTGTAGTCGTCATTAGGTGGTCTATGGATCTGAATATAATTTTTATTATTTCTAGTGTTCGTTGTACTGCCACGATTGAAGATGAATAGATTGAAAGTTTTTTTAAAAAAAGAAGTCTAGAGATAAAATAGGGATCGGGTGGGAGATTTCATACGTGCATGGTATACATGCAATGTATATGTCACCTTTTAACACTATTCACCCGCCCTTTGTATGTCAACTGCAGTTATGCCCTTGTTCATTTAACGTGTATTGCCTCTCATCTATATGCTCTTTGTAAATGTTTTATTATGTACTAGTAGGTCCAAAATGTCAGAGTCGCCCTGTCTGATGGTGCACGCGCCTTCTAGACTAGTCTGCTGTCTCTACCTTCTCTACCGTTGAATGTGAACCACGGACACACCAACATTTGGAATCAAGAACAAAACCAAAGTCAGGCAATTAATGTAAAAATAGTGAGTTCAATTCAAAAAATATAAATGCATATACAACATAGAACCACCTCACCGAAAGACCGAATTCGTTGTCGATCAGCTATATGAGGAACACTACGAACTGTTCCTTCTCTAACTAAATAAACCGGCCCCGAAAGCATATCACTACTAAGTATTCACCTATCGATAAACCGAGAAAACCATAGATTGGAAGATGGGCGCACTAGGTAAAAAAAAACACACAATCACTTCGCTATGTGGCTTTGCTCTTTGCTGCACATGGCCGCGACCATCCGTTGGAACTGCTGTGCGTCACAGGGGATCCTCAGGACGCCGGGCTGGCCGTACCCGAACTGCTGCGCGGCCATCTCCAGCAGCGCCGCCATGCACGGCTCCTTGAGCGCGCCGACGCGCACCAGCACCCGCTCGTCGCCGTTCCCCTCCTCGCCCACCAGCGCCAGCGGGATGTACCCCTTGGGGACCTTCTTTCCTCTGTCGCCGGCATCGGCCGTGAGGTAGTATGCTTCGGCCGTCTCCTTCCTTCTCCAGGCGGCCATTGCTGCTGCTGTTGAGTGGGTGTTGCGTAGGTAGCTAGCACAGAACTGAAGGTGCTAATGGTTTGATGATAGTCGTTGGTGGTGTGGTGATGCTCTGATGATTGCTGGAGAGATCCATTGCATATGCTTTTATAGTGTGAGAGAAGAAGATCGTCCCGGGTTAATTGATCAGGATGTGGTACGGTTGATTTCGGAAGCGCGACGCCAAGAGCAGTAGGCTATGTGACAAGGGGTGGTGACGGTGACTGCGTGCGTGGTTATTGATTTTGAAGATCTAGAAGTGAGCTTGGACTTCGGAGAGGGGTTCAGATAAGTAACGTGGGCTATGTGACAAGGCGGGGAGACGCTGACTGCGTGCGTGGACGATGGGGCTGATATCCCGGTGTAGGGATTATAGTCAAATAATAATTCACAAATGGTCCCTGTCAAGGAAAACCAATATAAGCAGGTTAATTCACGGGGGCCATACGGCTCTTTTCTTTTTTAGGGATTTTTTTTAAGACAAACTCACAAAGTTTTTTATTCACCCGTCACAAGGTTTACAGTGATGAATACAAAATTTCCGGGCAGACCTAACCAAGCATGACAATCAATACCCAGCGTTAAAGCGTGCTTTGCAAGTTTATGAGCCTCTACATTAGGAAAATTCCTTATTTGACACTGTCTTAAAATCTGGTTCCTTATTTGATACTGGGAAAAATTTTCTTCCCTATTTGACACTAGTCCTAAATTTTATTCCCTATACGACACTTCCGTCCATTTTGAGACTAAATGATACTCAAAAAGACGATTTTGCCCTCATGCGATATGTGTGTGCGCGTGCGTGTGTGCTGTTGCGTATGTGGGTGCACACACACGTGTGCTGCTGCTGCATGTGTGTGTGCATGTGTGCTGCTGCGTGTGTGTTTGCTACTGCGTGTGTACGTGCGTGTGTGTGTGTGCTGTTGCGTGCCTATGTGCTGCCCGTGTGTGTGCTGCTGTTGCGTGTGTGTATGTGTGTGTTGCTGCGTGTGTGTTGCTGTGTGCGTGTGTGTGTGTGTGTGTGTGTGCACGCGCGCGTGCATGTTGTTGCGTGTGTGTGCGCATGCGTGTGTTGGTGCATGTGTATGTGTTGCTGCGTGTGTGCTCCTGCCCTCGCACTGATGTTACGTGTGCGCGCTATTGCCCCTCACACACATACCACATGAGGGGCAAAAAAGTCTTTTCAGGTGCCATTTAGCCTCAAAATGAACGAAAATATCATATAGGGAATAAAATTTAGAACTTGTGTCAAATAGGGAATTTTTTTTCAATGTCAAATAAGGAAGCAGATTTTAAGATGGTGTCAAATAAGGAATTTTCTCCTACATTAGAGGTTTTAAATTCATGGCTAATCCTACAAGAGAAAAAAAGACTTAGATCGTTCTACTATTTCATGTACAATTGCTCCATAAGATGCCGACGTTCCCGTCTCGATAGCTTCAACCACCTATTTACAATCTGAAGCAACATCAATTTTCTGGACATAAAGATCATCAGAGAGAGGAAGTGCTTCCCGGATCGCCAAGGTCTCCAGTACCTCTGGGTCATCAATATTTCTGAAAACTACCGCGAACGCCCCCTCGTAGGTCCCCGTGCTATCTCGACAAACTAGAACATCAAGGCGCGCGTTGCCGTGCCCGCTATCTTAACACAATTTATGAGGAAAAGAAATGTATAATTATCAATAAAGATTTGAATTCTGCTCCTCAATTTGTAGTATGTCCTACATTATATTTTGAATACCATGGCAAAAAATATATTGAATACCCCTAGAGAAGATGCCGGTTCAAACAATCATCAAATATCTTTGTACAAGCCAACCTGCATGAGATTTTACAAATCCTTTGCAAACAAGTAAGATAGACAGATAAGGAAACCATTTGAAAGATCGATGATGATGAAAATTATGAGCTGCGGCGTGAAGTACACAAATGACATAAGAATGCTGGGTTTAATATTTTAACTTCAGTATATATAGTCTCTAATTTTAAGTAAATCTACACATACAGATTTGTATCCTGCTCTGGTAAAGATTTGCCATTTTGCCATATTGCCATATTACATGCCAGTCATCATGCTTCAAGTAAAGTTTTTGTAGTAGCGTGTTCCTATCAAACGTGCATCCTTCATTTTCTCTAATGTTATTGCTGCTTCATTTTCTAAAGAGAACTTGAAGAAATTCCTTCGGTTTCGTACTCACATGATGGCATATTACTTCCGTTGTATGACACATCCATTAGTGAGAGCACAATCTCTAATAAACACAAAGCACCAAATAGGATTAAAACATATATATTAGTAGCTTTGGTAATATGGCAATGCTGAGAGAATGCATCATTCAGAGCGCTTTTGTTAGTGTCATAGGACAATCCTGTAATTTAGTGGAAGAAATAGCAAGCGATCAAAACATCATGGACTGATGTAAATCCATCATAACACTTACATTTAGTTAAAATCAGCTAGGTACACAAATTGCGATATGAGAGATATCTCAAACCAAACAGGGCCTTTGGGTCGAAATGAAATGTATGTACAAATGAACCTCATGTGTTTGATGCCTCTCATGATGAGACCATTTGCACGTTCGACCTAACCGTTAGTTTGTGGGTGATAGACGGAAGCGTAATCGAGCTTGATGCCCATGTTTTTGCACCAGAGTTTTACCTCATCGGCCGTAAAGTTCGTGCCGTTATCGGTGATGATGCTGTGGGGGACGCCATAACGGTGTACGACCCTGGATATAAAGTCTATCACAGGTCCGGATTCGGCCGTCTTAACAGGCTTGGCTTCTATCCATTTGGTGAACTTATCCACCATGACCAGTAAGTATTTTTTCTTGTGGGTTCCGCCTTTAAGGGGTCCCACCATGTCAAGCCCCCAGACCGCGAAAGGCCAAGTGATGGGGATAGTTTGGAGGGCGGTGGGTGGCATATGGCTTTGGTTTGCAGAAAGCTGGCAACCGGCGCATTTTTGGACCAAGTCCTGAGCGTCCCTCCGAGCCGTTGGCCAATAAAAGCCTGTACGGAAAGCCTTGCTTACAAGGGATCGGGCTGCGGCGTGATGGCCACCGAGTCCGGCATGAATTTCAGCCAGCAGGTTCCGCCCTTCCTCTTCAGAAATGCACCTTTGAAGGACTCCGGTAGTGCTTTTCTTATAAAGTTCTCCCTCATGGACTTTATAGGCTTTAGATCGCCGCACTATACAGCGTGCCTCGTTTTGGTCCTCTGGGAGTTCCTGCCTAGTAAGGTAGGCTAGGAATGGTTCTGTCCACAGGGCGATAACGGCCATTAGTACGTGGGCTGAGGTTGTGCTTTCATTGGCAGAGCCTCCGATTATGTCAGATTGTTCGGCGTCGGACAGTGCGGTTGGGTCCGGGCTAATATTGCCATGTTCCCCTTCCCATACTACGGATGGCTTGAACAGCCTTTCCAGGAAGATGTTGGGGGGGGGGGGGGACCGCATCGCGTTTTGCGCCGATGCGTGCCAGGACGTCTGCTGCCTGATTGTTTTCTCGGGCTATATAGTGAAATTCGATCCCCTCAAACCGAGCTGACATTTTGAGGACGGCGTTGCAGTAAGCTGCCATTTTTGGATCCTTGGCATCGAAGTCTCCATTTATTTGGGATATCGCGAGGTTCGAATCCCCGCGCACCTCTAGGCGTTGAATGCCCATGGATACTACCATCCGGGGACCATGTAAAAGGGCCTCATATTCGGCTGCATTGTTGGAGTCTGTGTACATAATCTGGAGTACATATTGAACTGTGTCTCCTGTGGGGGACGTCAAAACGACGCCGACCCCTAGTCCGGCCAATATTTTGGAACCGTCGAAGTGCATGATCTAGTTTGAATATGTGCCATACTCTTTAGGGAGTTCGGCCTCCGTCCATTCTGCGACGAAGTCGGCCAAAACTTGCGACTTGATAGCTCGCCGTGGCCTATAAGTTATGTCGAACGGGAGGAGCTCGATGGCCCATTTTGCAATCCGGCCCGTTGCGTCATGGTTGTTTATAATATCGTTGAGTGGTACTTCCGATGCTACTGTGATTGAACACTCTTGAAAGTAGTGTCGTAGCTTCCGGGATGCCATGAATACCGCATATGCAATCTTTTGATAATGTGGGTACCGTGATTTGCATGGGGTGAGGACAGTGGACACATAGTAAACCGGCTTTTGAAGGGGGAATTTGTGTCCGTCCGTTTCCCGCTCGACGACGAGTACTGCGCTGACAACTTGATGGGTTGCTGCAATGTACAATAGCATTGGTTCGCCGATGTTTGGCGCGGCCAGGACAGGGTTTGTTGCCAATATGGCTTTTATTTCCTCGAGTCCGGCCGTGGCGGCATCCGTCCACTCGAAGTGTTCGGTGCGCCGAAGGAGGCGATAGAGGGGTAGCGCCTTTTCTCCCAAACGGGAGATAAATCGGCTTAGAGCCGCCACGCATCCGGTTAATTTTTGTATTTGTTTGAGGTCCTTTGGGATATCCAATTGTGACAAAGCTCGGATCTTGGCTGGATTTGCTTCGATTCCTCTACCGGATACAATGAAGCCCAAGAGCTTTCCAGCTGGAATGCCGAAAACGCTTTTTTCCGGATTTAGCTTGATGTCACATGCTCGGAGGTTGTCAAATGTAAGCCTCAAGTCGTATACTAGAGATTTGAAATGTCTTGTTTTTACGACCACATCATCCACGTATGCCTCTACTGTTTTGCCGATCTGGTTTGCCAGACATGTCTGAATCATGCGCTGATATGTTGCGCCGGTGTTTTTGAGCCCGAAAGGCATTGTGTTGAAGCAGAATGGGCCGTATGGGGTGATGAATGCCGTTGCGGCTTGGTCTGACTCGGCCATCTTGATTTGATGATAACCGGAGTATGCGTCGAGGAAGCACAACGAATCGTGTCCTGAAGTGGCGTCGATAATTTGATCGATGCGGGGGAGGGGGAAAGGATCCTTTGGGCAAGCCTTGTTAAGGTCTTTGAAGTCAACGCACAGGCGCCAGGATTTGTCCTTCTTTGGTACCATCACCAAGTTTGCTAGCCAGTCCGGATGTTTTATATCTCTGATAAATTCGGCCTCCAATAGTTTGGCTAGCTCCTCTCCCATTGCCCGTCTCTTGGGCTCAGACAAACGCCGAAGGGCTTATTTGATAGGTTTGAATCCTTTTAGGATATTTAAGCTGTGTTCGGCCAGCCTGCGTGGGATTCCTGGCATGTCTGAAGGGTGCCAGGCAAAAATGTCCCAGTTCTCCCGTAGGAATTCTCGCAGTGCGGCGTCTACATCGGGGTTTAATCGTGCCCCGGTGGAAGCTGTTTTATTGGGGTCCGTTGGATGGACATGGAATTTGACTATTTCATCCGCTGGTTTAAAGGAGGTGGACTTGGATCTTTTGTCGAGCATCACATCGTCCCTGTTTATCGTGGAGCGCAGCGTAGTTAGTTCCTCAGCCGCTAGGGCTTCGGACAGTGCCTCAAGGGCCAATGCGGCTGTCTTGTTTTCGGTGCAGAGTGCTATGTCCGGATCACTAGCGAGAGTGATGATTCTGTTTGGCCCGGGCATCTTGAGCTTCATGTACCCGTAATGGGGTATTGCTTGGAAGATTGTAAACGCTTCCCGCCCCAACAGAGCGTGGTATCCGCTACTGAACGGGGCCACTTGGAATGTGACCTCTTCGGACCTATAATTATCCGGCATGCCGAACACCACATCTAGTGTGATTTTTCCTGCACAGCACGCTTCCCGACTGGGGATTATTCCTCTAAAGGTTGTGCTGCTTCGCTCAATGCGGTTCCAGTCTATTTCCATTTTTTGAAGAGTTTCCTCATAAATGAGGTTCAATCCGCTGCCTCCGTCCATGAGTACCTTGGTGAGGCGAAAGCCGTCCACTATAGGATTGAGTACCAATGCGGCTGGTGCTCGAGCTGTTCGGAATTTAGGTTCATCACTGGCATTAAAAGTAATAGCCGTGTCACTCCATGGGTTTATTGTTGCTACTTGATAGACTTCGGCGAGGCTGCGGAGTGTTCTTTTTCGCATATTATTTGATGCGAAAGTCTTGAAGACTGTTAAGACTGTACTGGAGTCCCTGAGGTGACTTTCTGCGGCCTCCGGAATTAGGAGATCTTCGCCCCTTTTGGCCACCTGCCAGAGTATCCAACATGCTCTAAGGCTATGAGTTGGTGTGGCGTCCTCTGTACTATGAATTTTACAGGGTCCATTAAGCCATCCCTCCAGTACGGTTCCATGCCCTATAGAGGGTTTTGGTTTTTTGGTTTTTAACCCGGGTGTCTGATGATGATGCACCCTTTTATTTCGGACGAGGTTTCTATTCAGGGCCGGATTGTCCCAAAATTTAGTTTTGGTTTTCCGGGCGCTTTCCATCGCACAGTACTTTTGTACTATGGACGCCAAGTCAGCGAAGCGTGTAAGATCACGACGACCTGTGGCGCTGAGGATTCCCTTGTCCGTGCAATTATTGCAAAAGATTAAGATTGCGTCTTCCTTGCGGCAGTCCTTTATCCTATTCATAACCAGGAGGAACCTTGCCCGGTAATGACGTACTGTTTCTTCGGGCTTTTGCCTGATTTGAGATAGATCGCTTATGTTCAGGTGGGTGGGTGGAATTAAATACGGAACTTCACCCAATCTAAGACTCAGAGGCCAAGGGGTTTCCGAATTCTGAAGTTTGGATTCTTGGATGTTGTCCAGTGAATCTAGCCCATTGCCTAATTCTAAGTTCGGCTCTTGAGTTACATCCTCCCCTCCGCGGGTATCCGGCTTGGAGGGATCGGGAATACGGACGTAGCTAGTCCTTAAAATAGATGAAGAGTCGCCACGCTGTGCCTCTACCACGGCAACGTGATGGGTGACTTGGGGAGAATTAATTTCTCTTAGATCGGGTTTAAGCCCAACCTGGTCATAATCTGTGGTGACCCCCAAGGCGGCGATGCGATCCAAGAGCTCGTTTACGGAAGAGAGCTCCATTGGATCTAACTGCTCGACGAGCTCCGAGCTGACGAGAAGATTGCTTTTGATGACCCGTGAGGTCACCGTCGGCGCAACGGCCGAACAGGCGGTCATGAGAAAACCGCCTAGCCGGAGAGTTTGGCCGACAGCCAAGGCTCCCTTAGTAACGGCGCCGTCTTTAAAGACGGGAAGAGGCATCCTTCCTGATTGTGACGGCACAGAGGAACTCTCAATGAAAGCACCAATGTCGGTGTCAAAACCGGCGGATCTCGGGTAGGGGGTCCCGAACTGTGCGTCTAGGCCGGATGGTAACAGGAGGCAAGGAACACGATGTTTTACCCTGGTTCGGGCCCTCTTGATGGAGGTAAAACCCTACGCCCCGCTTGATTAATATTGATGATATGGGTAGTACAAGAGTAGATCTACCACGAGATCAAGGAGGCTAAACCCTAGAAGCTAGCCTATGGTATGATTGTTGTATGATGAAGTTGTCATATGGACTAAAATCCTCCGGTTTATATAGACACCGGGGAGGATTAGGGTTAAACAAATTCAGTTACAATGGTAGGAGATCTTGAATATCCGCATCGCCAAGCTTGCCTTCCACGCCAAGGAAAGTCCCATCCGGACACGGGACGAAGTCTTCAATCTTGTATCTTCATAGTCCTGGAGTCCAGCTGAAGGTATAGTCCGGCTACCCGAACACCCCTTAATCCAGGACTCCCTCAGAGACCATCTTCATCTTACGCCTCCTACGGATTGATAAACCTTAGGTCATCCACTTGAGGGAAATTTGCTACTGTCCTACAAACCTCTGCACTTGGAGGCCCAACAACATCTACAAGAAGAAGGTTGTGTAGTAGACATCAAGCTCTTTTCTGGCGCCGTTGCCGGGGAGGTTAGTGCTTGAAGGTATATCTTTAGATCTTCCAATCGAATCTTTTTGTTTCTTGTTTAAGCACTAGTTTAGTTTAAAAAAGGAAACTACAAAAAAATGGAATTGAGTCTACCTCATACGCTTCATCTTTTTAATATCTTTCGTGAGTATGATGGAAAGGAAAATTGTGCCAAAGTGTTAGAAGAATGCATTAAAATGTTTGGCACTAAATCTTTGAATGATGAGCATGATTGCAATGTTGTTAGTATGAATTCCTTGAATATCCATGATGCTAATGATATGCAAAGCCACAAGCTTGGGGAAGCTATGTTTGATGAAGATGATATCTTTTGTCCCCCAAGTTTTGATGAGCAAACTTATTATAATGAAAGCATGCCTCCTATTTATGATGATTATATTGATGAAAGTGGATTTGGAGAGGTCATGACTTTATTCTGTGATGAATCCACTATTTTGGAAGAGGTTCCAATTGATTATGAGAACAAAGTTGCTATCTATGATGACTATTGTGATGACTTGTATGCTATAAACAATAATGATATCCATGAAACTTGTCATCATGATTTTAGTTTTCAATTGGATTATGCCTCACATGATAATTATTTTGTTGAGTTTGCTCCCACTACTATTTAAGAGAAGAAAGTTGCTTATGTGGAGAGTAATAAAATTTTAATGCTTGTAGATCATGAAAAGAATGCTCTATGTGATGGTTATATTATTGAATTCATTCATGATGCTACTGAAAACTATTGTGAGGGAGGAATATATGCTTGTAGGAATTGCAATAATATCAAGTTTCCTCTCTATGTGCTTAAAGTTTTGAAGTTATGCTTGTTTTACCTCCCTATGCAAGTTGATTCTTGTTCCCACAAGTTATTTGCTCACAAAATCCCTATGCGTAGGAAATGGGTTAGACTTAAATGTGCTAGTCATATTCTTCATGATGCTCTCTTTATGTTTCAATTCTTATCCTTTATGTGAGCATCGTTGAAATCATCATGCCTAGCTAGGTGAGTTAAACGATAGCACTTGTTGGGAGGCAACCCAATTTTATTATTGTTCCTTGCTTTTTGTTCCTGTTTAGTAATAAATAATTCATCTAGACTCTGTTTAGATGTGGTTTCATTCTTTTAATTAGTGTTTGTGCCAAGTAGAACCGTTGGGAAGACTTGGAGAAAGTCTTGTTGATCTTGCTGTAAAAAACAGAAACTTTAGCGCTCACGAGAATTGCTGCCGTTTTTATTGGAGAGTGCTATTTAGTTAATTATTTTTGCAGATGATTAATAGATAAATTACACACGTCCAGAAATGTATTTGAGAATTTTATGAGTTCCAGAAGTATACTTTGATCCATATTACCACAGACTGTTCTGTTTTTGACAGATTCTGTTTTCGATGTGTTGTTTGCTTATTTTGATGAATCTATGAGTAGTATCGGAGGGTATGAACCATAGATAAGTTGGAATACAGTAGATATTACACCAATATGAATTTATAATGAGTTCACAACAGTACCTAAGTGGTGATTTATTTTCTTATACTAACGGAGCTTACGAGTTTTCTGTTAAGTTTTGTGTTATGAAGTTTTTAAGTTTTGGGTAAAGATTCGATGGACTATGGAATAAGGAGTAGCAAGAGCCTAAGCTTGGGGATGCCCAGGGCACCCCAAGGTAATATTCAAGGACAACCAAGAGCCTAAGCTTGGGGATGCCCAGGAAGGCATCCCCTCTTTCGTCTTCGTTCATCGGTAACTTTACTTGGAGCTATATTTTTATTCGCCACATGATATGTGTTTTGCTTGGAGGGTCATTTTATTTCATTTTGTTTTGCTTGCTGTTTGAATAAAATATCAAGATATGAAATTATTAAATGTTAGAGAGTCTTCACATAGTTGCATAATTATTCGACTACTCATTGAGCTTCACTTATATCTTTTGGAGTAGTTTGTTATTTGCTCTAAGTGCTTCATTTATATCTTTTTAGAGCACGGTGGTGGTTTTATTTTATAGAAATAATTGATCTCTAATGCTTCACTTATATTATTTTGAGAGTCCTAAACAGCATGGTAATTTGCTTTGGTTATGAAACTAGTCCTAATATGATGGGCATCCAAGAGGGATATAATAAAAACTTTCATATGAAGTGCATTGAACACTAAGAGAAGTTTGATACTTGATAATTGTTTTGAGATATGACGATGGTGATATTAGAGTCATTCTAGTTGAGTAGTTGTGAATTTGAGAGATACTTGTGTTGAAGTTTGTGATTCCCGTAGCATGCACGTATGGTGAACCGTTATGTGATGAAGTCGGAGCATGAATTATTTATTGATTGTCTTCCTTATGAATGGCGGTCGGGGACGAGCGATGGTCTTTCCCTACCAATCTATCCCCCTAGGAGCATGTGCGTAGTAATTTGTTTGATAATTAATAGATTTTTACAATAAGTATGTGAGTTCTTATGACTAATGTTGAGTCCATGGATTATACGCACTCTCACCCTTCCACCATTGCTAGTCTCTCTAATATCGCGCACCTTTCGCCGGTATCATAAACCTACCATATACCTTCCTCAAAACAGCCACCATACCTACCTATCATGGCATTTCCATATCCATTCCGAGATATATTGACATGCAGCTTTCCACCGTTCCGTTTATTATGACATGCTCCATCATTGTCATATTGCTTTGCATGATCATGTAGTTGACATCATATTTGTGGCAAAGCCACCATCCATAATTCTTTCATACATGTCACTCGTGAGTCATTGCACATCCCGGTGCACCGCCGGAGGCATTCATATAGAGTCACATTTTGTTCTAAGTATCGAGTTGTAATTCTTGAGTTGTAAGTAAATAAAAGTGTGATGATCATCATTATTAGAGCATTGTCCCAGTGAGGAAAGGATGATGGAGACTATGATTCCCCCACAAGTTGGGATTAGACACCAGACGAAAATAAATAAATAAAAGAGGCCAAAGAAGCCCAAAAAAGAGAAAAGAGGCCATAAAAAAGAGAAGGCCCAAATAAAAAAATGAATGAAAAAGAGAGAAGGGGCAATGCTACTATCCTTTTACCACACTTGTGCTTCAAAGTAGCACCATGATCTTCATGATAGAGAGTCTCCTATGTTGTCACTTTCATATACTAGTGGGAATCTTTCATTATAGAACTTGGCTTGTATATTTCAATGATGGGCTTCCTCAAAATGCCCTAGGTCTTCGTGAGCAAGCAAGTTGGATGCACACCCACTTAGTTTCTTTTTGAGCTTTCATACACTTATAGCTCTAGTGCATCCATTGCACGGCAATCCCTACTCACTCACATTGATATCTATTGATGGGCATCTCCATAGCCCGTTGATATGCCTAGTTGATGTGAGACTATCTTCTCCTTTTTTTCTTCTCCGCAACCACCATTCTATTCCACTTATAGTGCTATGTCCATGGCTCACTCTCATGTATTGCGTGAAGATTGAAAAAGTTTGAGAACATCAAAAGTATGAAACAATTGTTTGGCTTGTCATCGGGGTTGTGCATGATTTAAATACGTTGTGTGGTGAAGATGGAGCATAGCCAGACTATATGATTTTGTAGGGATAGCTTTCTTTGGCCATGTTATTTTGAGAAGACATGATTGCTTAGTTAGTATGCTTGAAGTATTATTATTTTTATTTCAATATTAAACTTTTGTCTTGAATCTTATGGATCTGAATATTCTTGCCACAATAAAGAGAACTACATGGACAAATATGTTAGGTAGCATTCCACATCAAAAATTCTATTTTTATCATTTACCTACTCGAGGACGAGCAGGAATTAAGCTTGGGGATGTTGATACGTCTCCAACGTATCTATAATTTTTGATTGTTCCATGCTACTATATTATCTGTTTTGGATGTTTATGGGCTTTATTTGACACTTTTATATTATTTTTGGGACTAACCTATTAACCCAGAGCCCAGTGCCAGTTTCTGTTTTTCCTTGTTTTAGAGTATCGCAGAAAAGGAAAATCAAATGGAGTCCAATTGACCTGAAACTTCACGGAACTTATTTTTGGAAGGAAAGCAACCCGGGAGACTTGGAGTGCACGTAAGGGAAGCAATGAGGAAGCCACGAGGCAGGGGGGCGCGCCCTCCACCCTCCTGGGCCCCTCGTGGATCCCCTGACGTATCTCTTCTGCCTATATATCTCCATATACCCTAAACAACCGGGGAGCACAATAGATCGGGAGTTCCGCCACCAGAAGCCTCCGTAGCCACTGAAAACCAATCTAGACCCGTTCCAGCACCCTGCCGGAGGGGGAATCCCTCTTCGGTGGCCATCTTCATCATCCTGGTGCTCTCTATGACGAGGAGGGAGTAGTTCTCCCTCGGGGCTGAGGGTATGTACCAGTAGCTATGTTTGATCTCTCTCTCTCTCTCTCTATCGTGTTCTTGAGGTGATACGATCTTGATGTATCGCGAGCTTTGCTATTATATTTGGATCCTATGATGTTTCTTCCCCCCTCTACTCTCTTGTAATGGATTGAGTTTCCCCTTTGAAGTTATCTTATCGGATTGAGTTTTTAAAGATTTGAGAACACTTGATGTATGTCTTGCCGTGTGTATCTGTGGTGACAATGGGATACCACGTGATTCACTTGATGTATGTTTTGGTGATCAACTTGCGGGTTCCGCCCATGAACCTATGCATAGGGATTGGCACACATTTTCGTCGTGATTCTCCGGTAGAAACTTTGGGGCACTCTTTGAGGTTCTATGTGTTGGTTGAATAGATGAATCTGAGATTGTGCGATGCATATCATATAATCATACACATGGATACTTGAGGTGACATTGGAGTATCTAGGTGACATTAGGGTTTTGGTTGATTTGTTTCTTAAGGTGTTATTCTAGTACGAACTCTGGGGCTGTTTGTGACACTTATAGGAATAGCCCAACGGATTGATTGGAAAGAATAACTTTGAGGTGGTTTCGTACCCTACCATAATCTCTTCGTTTGTTCTCCGCTATTAGTGACTTGGGAGTGACTCTTTGTTGCATGTTGAGGGATAGTTATGTGATCCAATTATGTTATTATTGTTGAGAGGACTTGCACTAGTGAAAGTATGAAACCTAGGCCTTGTTTCCTAGCATTGCAATACCGTTTACGCTCACTTTTATCATTAGTTACCTTGCTGTTTTTATATTTTCAAATTACAAAAACCTATATCTACTATCCATATACCACTTGTATCACCATCTCTTCGCCGAACTAGTGCACCTATACAATTTACCATTGTATTGGGTGTGTTGGGGACACAAGAGACTCTTTGTTATTTGGTTGCGGGGTTGCTTGAGAGAGACCATCTTCATCCAATGCCTCCTACGGATTTATAAACCTTAGGTCATCCACTTAAGGGAAATTTGCTACTGTCCTACAAACCTCTACACTTGAGGCCCAGCGACGTCTACAAGAAGAAGGTTGTGTAGTAGACATCAGGGTCGCGTCGGGCTGCCGTTGACTTCGGACAGCCGGTGGGTTGGTGTAGTCGGCAGCCGGCAGCCGGCTGGGTGGAGCAGTCGGACGGGGAGCCGGCAGGAGCGGCCGGGCAGTCGGACTAAGGTGCTTTGCTAGACCCTATGTGTTCAATTATTGTCTCGCCGTCTTCGGGGTACACGTGGTCAATTACCCCGACAGTAGCCCCCGAGCCTCCGGGTAACTTGGCGAAGTTGGGCGAAGGTTTTTTTAGCGGGTGTTGATGTAGAAGATGTCGATGACGGCCGGCTGCGGACCGCAGCCAGCGCGACTTGCTTTCGGCGGGGGCGCGCAAGCGCACCCGCTGGGTGTAGCCTCCAAGTCACCGACCGAGGAGGGGGGGGGGGTCCCACGGAAATGATCATGCAAAAGACAAAGTTAGTCCACGCAGATATATCAAATGTTTTCTTTTAGCATTGCAAGTTTTATGCAGAAGGTGCCGACTCGGTTTCGTTCGAGCCCCCTTAATCTTTTTCGTGCTCCCTTTGCTCTTTGACTTGTGCTCTCGTTTGCCGGACAACCGCTCTACGGTCTGTGGCTAAGAGTGGGCTGCAAAGTGGAGTGTACAGTACTTAGACTCTGGGTGCAGATTCGACCGAGCAAATACACATAAAGCAAACGACTGGGTATATGAAAGCCAATTTCAATTAACAATGATTTGTGATTTAGTAGTGAGCACAAAGTAACATAAATCATGTAATGACGGAGTATAACTCTCTTCCTATGCATCGACATGTCATAAAAGAACAATTCATGCACACAAAGTAAAGGCCAATGCATAGTATAAACAGTTTCTTGCAATTTTTTCGTGTTGGAAACACAAAGAGGCGGAGATGTAGTTCCTCTCTCATAATAATTACAAGCAGGAGCAGCAAGCACATGCATATGATATCTATCAACATCATCATGTGTAATAGTAAAACGCAACCCATCAATATAATCCTTAATAAGGGTAAACTTCTCCGATATGTAGTTGGGAGAATTCAAAAAGATAATAGGACTATCATGCGTGGGTGCAATAGCAACAATTTCATCTTTAACATAAGGAACTATAGCAAGTTCATCTCCATAAGCCTAATTCATATTGGCATCTTGGCCACAAGCATAGCAAGCATCATCAAAAAGGGATATTTCAAAAGAATTAACGGGATCATAACAGTCATCATAGCAATCATCCTTCGGTAAGTACGAAGGGAAATTAAAAAATGTATGAGTCTAAGAGTTACTCTCATTAGAAGGTGGGTACAGGTGATCAATCCGCTCTTTCTCCTTTTGTTTTTCGCTCTCCTCCTCATCTTTTTCATCCAATGAGCTCACAGTTTCATAAATTTCTTCTTCCATAGACTCCTGCAAAATTTTCAGATTTGTGAAGAGTAGCATCATACTTTCCAATCAAAGAGGCAATTTCATAAGCACTCTTAAAAGCAACAAATTCTTTAATTTGTTGAACATCATAGTAATTATAAACACCCTTAGCATACGAAGATACGATTCCATTATCACTAAACTTACATTGGTAGGGAATGTTTTTCTTATGGTCTTCAGAACAACAAGTAAAATCATAAATTTCATATAAATTCCAAGCATAGCATTGCAAACGATGAATTTGATCCATAATAGTTTCCCTTTTTGAGATAAGCGGTGTCACACATAACAAGCATGCTCATCTAAAGATTTTCCCTCAACTAAACTAGTTGGTTTTTCAGTACGAGCACATAGGGATCGAAGATGATCCAGGTAAAAAGCTTCAGGAGTGTGATAGATTTTGAGTGGTTCTTCAACCATTGATGTAGAAGGTACAACTAATTTTTTTGGTATTTTGCGTTTCCTACCCATAACTAAAGATAGAAAACAACTTAGAACAACAAATAAAAATTACTTAGTGATAATGCAAACAAGCACACACGAGAATATTCACCCCACGCTAATGCTCCCCGGCAACGGCGCCAGAAAAAGGTCTTGATAACCCACAAGTATAGGGGATCAATTGTAGCCTCTTTCAATAAGTAAGAGTGTCGAACCCAATGAGGAGCTAAAGGTAGAACAAATATTCCCTCAAGTTCTATCGACCACCGATACAACTCTACGCACGCTTGACGTTCACCTTACCTAAAACAAGTATGAAACTAGAAGTACTTTGTAGGTGTTTTTGGATAGGTTTGCAAGAATATAAAGTGCACGTAAATAAAAAGTAAGATATGTTTAGATAAAGAAGAAATAAAGTTAGTATAGCGAGTGTGGAAAAGTGGTGGTAGGAGTTGCGAAATTGTCCCTAAGCAATTGACTACTTTACTAGACCGATAGCAAGTTTTATGTGGGAGAGGCCACTGCTAGCATGTCATCCCTGACTTGGAATTCTATGCACTTATGATTGGAACTATTAGCAAGCTTCCACAAATACTAACGTTCATTAAGGTAAAACCCAACCATAGCATTAAGATATATTGGTCCCCCTTCAATCCCGTATGCATTCATTTCTACGCTAGGTTGAAGCTTCTGCCACTCTTGACCTCCAATACATAGTCCTATCAACATACAACTAACCCTATGGTGTGATCCATGCGTGCGCTCATATGATGGGCACCAAAGGACAACAACATAACCACAAGCAAATTAAACCAATCATAGCAATTCATCAACCACCAATAGAACAACAAAAATTTACTTAGACATCATAGGATGGCAACACATCATTGGATAATAATATGAAGCATAAAGCACCATGTTCAAGTAGAGGGTACAGCGGGTTGCGGGAGAGTGGACCGTTGTAGATAGAGGGGGGAAGGTGATGGAGATGTTGGTGAAGATGGCAGAGGTATTGTTGTAGATTGCGGTGATGATGATGGCCCCGGTGGCACTCCGGCGCAACCGGAAGCGAGGGGGAGAGAGCCCCCCTCCTTCTTCTTCTTCCTTGACCTTCTTCCTAGATGGGAGAAGGGTTTCCCCTCTGTTCCATGGCCTCCATGGCATGGGAGGGGCGAGAGCCCCACTGAGATTGGATCTGTCTCTCTGTCTCTCTTTGTTTCTGCGTTCTGGGATTCTGCCCTTTCACCGTTTCTTATATATCCGGAGATCCGTAACTCCGATTGGATTGAAACCGTCGCCCCAATTTTTTCCGCAAATTAAATTTCTTGCGGCCAAAGAAGAGCAGTAACCGCCTTACGGGGGGCCCACGAGGGTCAGGGTGTTGGGGAACGCAGTAATTTCGAAAATTTTCCTACGCACACGCAAGATCATGGTGATGCACAGCAACGAGAGGGGAGAGTGTTGTCTACGTACCAACGCAGACCGACTGCGGAAGCGATCACACAACGTAGAGGAAGTAGTCGTATGTCTTCTTCCCGATCCGACCGATCCAAGCACCGTTACTCCGGCACCTCCGAGTTCTTAGCACACGTACAGCTCGATGACGTTCCTCGGGCTCCGATCCAGCAAAGCGTCGAGGAAGAGTTCCGTCAGCACGACGGCGTGATGACGATCTTGATGTACTACCGACGCAGGGCTTCGCCTAAGCACTACAACGGTACGATCGAGGTGGAATTTGGTGGCAGGGGGCACCGCACACGGCTAAGGAACGATCTCAAGGATCAAGTTGTGTGTCTTGGGGTGCCCCCTGCCCCCGTATATAAAGGTTGGAGGAGGGGGAGCCGGCCGGCCAGGGAGAGGAGGCGCAGGGGAGTCCTACTCCCACCGGGAGTAGGACTCCTCCCCCCAATCCTAATCCAATTAGGACTCCCGGGGGGAAAAGGAGAGAGAAGGGGGGCCGGCCCCTATCCTAGTCCTACTAGGACTTTGGGGAAGGGGGGGCGCCGGCCAGCTTGGGCTTGTCCCTTTTCTCCTTTTCCACTAAGGCCCAATAGGCCCATTAGTCTCCAGGGGGGTTCCGGTAACCCTCCCGGTATTCCGGTAAAATCCCGATTTCACCCGGAACACTTCCTATGTCCAAACATAGGCTTCCAATATATCAATCTTCACGTCTCGACCATTTCGAGACTCCTCGTCATGTCCGTGATCTCATCCGGGACTCCGAACAATCTTCGGTACATCAAAACGCATAAACTCATAATAACTGTCATCGTAACGTTAAGCGTGCGGACCCTACGGTTCGAGAACAATGTAGACATGACCGAGACACATCTCCGGTCAATAACCAATAGCGGGACCTGGATGCCCATATTGGCTCCTACATATTCTACGAAGATCTTTATCGGTCAGACCGCATAACAACATACGTTGTTCCCTTTGTCATCGGTATGTTACTTGCCCGAGATTCGATCGTCGGTATCCAATACCTAGTTCAATCTCGTTACCGGCAAGTCTCTTTACTCGTTCCGTAATACATCATCTCACAACTAACATATTAGTTGCAGTGCTTGCAAGGCTTATGTGATATGCATTACCGAGAGGGCCCAGAGATACCTCTCCGACGATCGGAGTGACAAACCCTAATCTCGAAATACGCCAACCCAACATCTACCATTGGAGACACCTGTAGTACTCCTTTATAATCACCCAGTTACGTTGTGACGTTTGGTAGTACCCAAAGTGTTCCTCCGGTAAACGGGAGTTACATAATCTCATAGTTATAGGAACATGTATAAGTCATGAAGAAAGCAATAGCAACATACTAAACGATCGGGTGCTAAGCTAATGGAATGGGTCATGTCAATCAGATCATTCTACTAATGATGTGACCTCGTTAATCAAATAACAACTCTTTGTTCATGGTTAGGAAACATAACCATCTTTGATTAACGAGCTAGTCAAGTAGAGGCATACTAGTGACACTCTGTTGGTCTATGTATTCACACATGTATTATGTTTCCGGTTAATACAATTCTAGCATGAATAATAAACATTTATCATGATATAAGGAAATAAATAATAACTTTATTATTGCCTCTAGGGCATATTTCCTTCACAGGGGCGCGCCCCCTGCCTCGTGGCCCCCTCGGGCACCGTCTCGCATTGATTTTTCTTCCATATTTCACAAATATTCCAAAAATATTCTCTGTCCATTTTTATCCCGTTTGGACTCCGTTTGATATGGATATTCTGTGAAACAAAAAATATGCAACAAACAGGAACTGGCACTGGGCACTGGATCAATATGTTATTCCCAAAAAATAGTATAAAAAGTTGCCAAAAGTATATGAAAGTTGTATAATATTGGCATGGAACAATAAAAAATTATAGATACGACGGAGACGTATCAACCATCTACCATGCATCAATTCTTAATACAATGGGTCGATGATGACGTAGAAGTCATTCACGTGGATAATTCGTCTTGTGTTGCTTTGGCCGATGCATCGGTGGATTGGAATCATCCCGATGTTACTTGCTTAACAGGGCGTGACCTCTCGGAGTTTGATTTCCTTAGTGCTACGAGGAACGGGTTCATTTCCATCTCTTTAAAGCCGACTGATGGTTATCGGTTTCAAGGTATGATGTAAACAAGAAGTTAAAATCAATGGCCGATATAGAATTATCGCCCTAAGCATAAACATGGCCGATATAGAAATTATCGCCCTAAGCACAGGAAATAGCCAATGGAGTGTTAACATCATCCTTATAAAAAGCATCGTGCAAGTTATTTTTCGGCACACAAGTTTGCCGAAAAACTGGGGGGCATGTGTTGACACCAGATTTTGGCACGGTCAAGAACTTAACTAAGATGGCCTCAAATGGAGAAGTGCTAAAAGTGAGAAAAATTTCATATCGTCAAAAGGAGGAACTTTGGTATTTGGGCCATAGCCATCCGGTAGCATCTCTAAGGCCGAAGTTGTGTTCGAAATACTTAGATTTTGTATTCAGAACAATATTCAGTTGATTACGACCCCAAGATGGCCTCATATGAGAAAAGTTTCTACACGAATTGTTTTCGTCTCGTCGAAACGATCGATTTTGATATAAAAACGTCTAGATTGGAGTTTGTATGCAAAAGTTAGAGCTAAAATGGTGTGCTGCATAAGTCTGCCCCGGAAGTTCTGGGCAAAACTTCCGGGGAGGTTCCAGGCTGAACAGAGAGTTCGCAAGCAGTTCACCCCGAAAGCTGAAATTTCAACATTATTTGCAGATTTGCGGGCCAGAATTCAATTTCAAGATGACCTCGGATGAAAAAGTGATCAACTGCAGAGTTTTTCTCCACTGCACTACAACTTTGCTTTTTGGACCATCGCGATCCGAGGCCATGTGCGACCTGCAGGGGTTGTACAAGAGGGCTACTTGATGTAATTTTGGCCCGGAAGTTCTGGCCCTCATAATCTGAGTCAGGTTAATTTTTTATGTTTTGGACATGATTTGAGTCATTTTCTTGTACGGAAAGTCTAGCCGCCTCATATATATGTAAAGGGTGACGGCCGATTGAATAACAATACACAATCGAACAATCAATCTACTTTTTACCCTAGTTTTACATCTTGTTCTTGTTCTTTCTGTCTCGTTCTTCATTGAAGGGCGGCGATCCTCGAGGTTCTAGGAGCAAGCGAATCGACCTAGGGGGGTCCATAGCCGCCGCGTGTTCAGACGGTGTCCCTCCCAGGCACGTGGGGTTTCGGGTCCTGAAAAGCGTCCGCCGGATTGCTTGCGTACCGCGCTTCCTGATGGGTCTCCTTCGACGTGACCTGCGGTGCATCACCCTCGGCATTGGAGGTACATAGTGACGTGTTCATGTGCGAACACGCTCCAGCACACCCGCACTCTGCCACACATTACCCATGCGGCGCACTGCCATCCTCACTACACAAAGATCGCCCACTCGCACATGCCCAACATGGCGACGCCTCTCGTGCTTCTTCCTCGGCGAAGTGCTAGTGCACTGCTGCAGTGCATTTTTCCCATGATGAGATACATAACTGGGAGCTAATGACGGCATGAAAATCTAGCTTGAACCACCTAAAATATTAAATATTTGACTTATTATCTTAATTATACTTGGAAGCTTCAAGAGATATATGTCTGCTAATTGTTTTATCAGCTAACCATTCAATATTGTCAATTTGTCATCTCTGGTAATGTTGCTAAAAATCATAAATCAGTAAGACCAACTTGGTTTAAATTTTATGAAAATATTGTTCATTTTATCACTTGTAGAGAGGCATGTCGTGTGTGTGGCAAATTTGTTTCTACCAGGATTTTGAATTGAGTTCCGTATTGAGAAACAGTAAAACTGAGCCACCTACGGTGCCTCACAACGATTTGGGGCTCTTTACCGTCCGATCACGCAGTTGAACGTCTCAGATCTTTCACAGTCGTCCCACAGAATTGAGTTCTGTATTATTAAAGACAATAAAACTGAGCCTAAACCGAGTCCTCTCAGCGATTTTGTATTTTCGGCCGTTTGATTTCGTGATGTGGGAATTTCTGGCCGTCTGATCTCATCTAGAAAGCAACTTGTCTCAGTGTAATCTAGCCCAACTGTCCTGTGGGCTGCTGCTCCACAGGCCGAAGCGAAGGTCTGTGGTTTACTGGGCCGTCGGCCAGCCTATTCCACCGCCTGGGCTTCGAGGGATGGGAGCTACTGCGCCCAGCGGCCGATGCGAGGAGTTGCTAAAAAAACTGCCGACGCGAGACAGAGCGGCACAGAGGAGCCGCCGGTTTCATCGACTCCCGATGCAGGCGCACAGAAGCGACCGCGTCCAGATTATCTCCCGATGCAGGCGGAGAGCTAGCTGCGGAGGCGAGTCGGGGGAGGCGACGCGGAGGTTTGACTGTTCGTATGTTCGACCGGCGAAACTGATCCATTATGATTTTATAAGGAAGCAATCAATCTCCAGTTTTTGGAGGCATTCATGGCGGATGATGTGCGCACTCCTCGGCGACGCTTAAAGCGTGCGTGATCCATTATGATACATGCTTCCTCACCTATGTCCTGTCACCGTTCCTACTCCAGCAACGGGACCTATAGCAGCTATTTACATTTGTTTCCTTTTCTATATGGTCCCTTCTTCCACCTATGATTACCATGTTCTCATATCTCCCCGATCTTAATTATGGGCAGGCGATGTCCATACTGGTTGTGGTCAATTAGTTCTTGGGAAATCCTACGATTTGGAGACTGAATTGCAATTTTGATTTGGGGAATTCTTCAGTTTTGGCGCATTTGGGAATTCTTCAGTTTCTGATCTCCGATGAATAGCGGCTATTAATTCTGTTCTAGAATTATCTATTTGTTAATATGATCTTCTAGCATGCTCTAAGTTAAATTGTTCTATGCAGATTCTATAAATTAAATTGTTCTAGGCAGATGATTACCACCCCTACAGAGTACCGATTGTGAGGATATTTGATATTCGAAATGGTTCTCTTTTGACGTATGCATCATATAGAAAACTTTACTCTGATGTGCTAGCTATTGGTTCATACATGTCTACATCAGATCTATATTAGACTCAATGATGGTGAGTTTACATACTGTTGAGAACTTGGGGTGCAATATTGTAGTCGGTATTCAGAAACCCAACTGATATGATTTTCTTGTGTTTGAATTAGGATGTACCAACTGGGTTTTGTCTTGTGTACCATAGAACTGACCTTATTTTAGGAGATAAGATCTACTCTGATGCATCTTGGAAAAGCTCATAAATTCCAGCTTTAACTAAGGGCAACACAGTCACGGACATCGGTGTTTTACTCAGTTTTTTTGCAGGAAGAAGAGAACATTCAGGTATAGAACTACATATTGAAGCATCTCCACCGGTCACTTATTCACCACTCCAGGCAGAAGCGCAAGCACTTCTTGGAGCCAATATATGCCAGCTCCTCCACGTCTCGTAGCACACTTTTCTCGCAGATAATCTCACCCTTGCCAAGGTGGCAGCACAAAGGAATGTCGCTGCTTACTCTGTTCCTTGGGCGGTCAGAAAGCTTGTTGCTGATTTGTACAGGACAACTCTAGGTATTTAACATCTCTAGGGAAATCACTGGTATTGCTCATAATGTAGTTCATCAGGTTGACATGTCTTTAGCTATTTTGGTTTAGCTCACAGAAATAGAACATGCCCTGAAATCTCTCTCCTGTCTTATGTAAATCCCCAGGGTGTCCTTCCTGTCTTCGGCGCCTTTCTCTGTAAAAAAGAGCTTATAATATAGTAATGATTACTTGCTAACTTGTGCATACAAGTTTGTCATTTCACAAGTCTTCTTATTGAGAATACTTTTTTTTTTCATTTTACTAAGCTCCTCTGAATGCGTTACTGGCTGCATGGAATTATGGACCATCCAGATCGATACACACACTTCATATGCATTTGGAAAGCTGGTGTTTTTCAAATCGTTTCAAAAAAATGTACTTCTCTTCGTCAAAAAATTCTTGATAATTCAAACAAATCTGATCTTGAAAAGGTGAGTATTTGTTTGCATCTTATCTAAAGCTAACATCTTGCAATTTACTTCACACTACCTATGAAGGTTATAGAACTTGATAAGTGCAGTGTGTTGATTAACAAAATCATTTGACAAGTATCTAATTTTTCTACCATTCGCATAGTTCAAGGTACAAGAGGAACTACAGGAGCTGGCATGCACAACCAGCACATAGCTGCTACTAGAGTCAATTGATAGTGAATCTGGACCAGTTGCCTTTGCACCGATTTTACCGCTGTATGCTCTTGCAGTCCATTTTATATTTTTGCATGCAGATTTGAAACCAAATGAATGGGTCCAAAACGGATTTTAGGCCTCAGAAATCAATTAGTTCACTATCAAAATCTGCATATCGGTCTCACTTTCTTTGGATAAATCCTGAGGTGTCATATTTTATTAAATTTGCTGCTTTGATGATTGGTTAATGTTTTATCTCATGGATCTTTCTGGCACGTGCTAGGTATGAAATGAAAGATCACCGTCTCTAATCATGTATATGCTTCTGTATCACAAACTTTGCAAGTTGTGAGTAGTTCTATGAACGGAAAATGTTATCTGGCAACATTATCTGGCTAGAACTAGAAGCACAACCAAATTCTCAGGACTTCGTAAGTTGAATAGTTGATCATTTATGCATCATGCTCACGCATGATAGCCTTTGTTACAAATTACTACTATTCTATCGTCAAAATAGACGGGTGCGGCAACGCGCACCAACAATGATCTAGTGACTCCTAAGACCATGTCCTTCCTGTGTGCGTAATGCTGCGTTATCACTCCAAATAAAAAAAACGTAATGCTGGGTTATGCGAGCTTCAACAGATTGGCAGAAGTCAATTTTTCCAGCCCAGAGTTTTGAAGTTGCGAAGGACTGCAGAAGAGGAAACATAAACGTATTCGATTAGAATCTTAGAGATAAAAAGGGAGACAGGGATCGGAATTGGTTTAAACCAACAAAAGCTTGCCTTGTACTGCATCCAAGCAGCAAGCATCTCCCCACATTGCATGTATTCAAAGAGACGACCTGTTTGCTGCTCAAAGCAACGAAGATGATGGCGATGCTGCCGGAGGAGATGATTACGGAGGTGCTCGTCCGTCTGCCCGTGAAAGCCATCCTCAGATTCCGCGCCGTCTGCCGCCGCTGGGCTGTGCTGGTATCCTCCGAGGAGTTATGCGCGGCAAAGGAGGCAGCCGGCGCTGGGTCGGCAACGGACACTAGTGCAGAACCGGGCAATAGCACCGGTTCGTAAGGCCCTTTAGTGCCGGTTAGGTAACCGGCACTAAAGCCCCCCCCCCCCCCCAGTCCCCTTTAGTACCGGTTCAGCACGAACCGGTGCTAAAGGGCAACCACGTGGCACGAGCCAGCTCCGGGGGCCGGGAGCCCTTTAGTAACCGGTACTAAAATGTTGGGGGGTTTTTGGTTTTATGATTTCTTTTTCATTTAATTTTGTGTTTTCCATTTTAATTCTTTTTCGTTTGCTGGTATTTTACGGTACTACACATTATACACGTTATGCATATATATATATATATAAATAGAATTTCTAGTAGAACCAATCATATATATATCATCAATAATGTCTCACAAACCACCATATTAATTCACACATACACACATGTACATAGCTATATACAATTTCTCCTACATATGCATGTTGCCTTCGGAGCCAGTGGCATTATCCTGATTGGTGCCTTCGGAGCACGATGACAATTGAAAGTGGTTCATGTCTTTTTCGATGAGGGCGGTAGCGGGTAATAGTATTCTCCCTTCGGATTTATGACCTGGTCGAGCAAAAATCCCGCTATTTCCTCTTGAAGTGCTTCTACGCGCTCCGTTGGTAGGAGCTTGTCCCGCACCTCTTTGAACTGTTAAGAAGGAGATCAATATGCACGTGTATTAGTTGTGTGACTAGATATCGATAATGGTGTAAAAATTGTAAATAGTGTTCTGACAAGCGTACCCATTCCTGTCTTTGAGATCTGCTCATTTCGGACGCCATCATGCGAATATTCTCGCAAACGCAGAATGCACACAGATCAGTCCCCTGCGCCTGCTTCAGGGCCTTTATTATGAGAATGGAATTTAATTTGATCAGATAATAATTAATCAAGCATGATAATTAAAGAGATGGCAGCTAGCTAGCTAGCTAGTACTACTTAATTACTTACCTTGGCTCGAAACCATTTCAGCTTTGGTTTCCATTCGCCTTCCGTGACGCTGATGAACCTTGCCCAAGCCCTGCCCGCCGACAAAGAAAATGAATAAAGGGGTTATTAAATAGTTCATATCATGAAATGACGAACTAAATAGGCCGAGATATATAGTTAATAATGATTGAAATTACCTGTTGACTATCCCAAACAAGATGTTATAGTCACTATTTGCTTTGAGTAGCGAGTTCAGTATTTCAACTGTTCCGGCGTCAACTTTAATGATACACAAGATCCAGTGATATCTGCATGCACACACGTTTGCATGTCTTAATTAAGCGGGCATATGTAAGCAAAAACATGTAGCTAGCTAGTAGGCAAAAACAGAGAATTTGTAGTACAAGAAAGTGTGACTCACTCAAAGTTGTAAGGAAGTAGTATATCTTCATTGTATTTGAGGCGCTTCAAGAACTCGAACATGCTGTCCTCTACCTCTTTTTCATAATATGCATCTAATTTCCATGTGTATTCATTAACGGTGTTTGGGTCAATGAACCCAATGCCATAGTGTCCACCTTTTCTCATTTCATACATCTTCATCCTGCATAATACCACAGAAAAGAATATAGTGAGGATAATTACACGTAATGATTGATCAAAAGGATCACTACAGCTAGCTTGAGACTTAAATTACAGAAAGAAATCACTTACAGACAATAGCAACTGACGATAGATTTGTCGAGTGCGTCTTGATTGTATAACTGAAACAGTTCAGAATACTCAACGGCCACAGCTTTCTCATGGTAGTAATCATCCTTCTTGACATACACCATGAGGGACTCTCGATCGGATCTCTTGATAATGTCCATGTACCATTGATGCAATTCATACATTCTCGTTGGGAGCTTGTTGACATCTTCTGGCTTGACCAAAGGTTGGCCCCGGACAAATTTCCGTTTTATTTCCTTCTTTTTAATCAGAGGCATGTCCTCGATCTCGAGGAGTTGTCCAACAATGATCTTGAGTTCTTCAGCCTGCATTATATGCTCCTGGGTTATTACCACATCGCCCACCTCGGGAACGTAAACCGTTTGGCCACAATAATATTGGGCGCGCGTACTGTCACGTGTTGTTGGCGGCACAACAAGCGGGGGGGGGGGGGGTCGATTGCGCCGCCTGTTTTCCCAGCTGGGCAACGGTTTTCCCGCATTTTTTGACAGCTGGTTGTTGTTTGCTCGAGCTCGAGCTCGCCTCCTTCTGTAGACGTTGTCGATGTAACTTCCTGATGTGGCGCTCATAGTCTGAGTCAACAGGCTTAGGAGCTGGTGGTTGAGCCATACGAATGAAGTGGTCAACTACTTCCACAGGCACTTTCTCCCTTGGCGGCGGTGGCGGTTTCGGTCCAAAATGGGCGTCGACTTCTGCCCGCACTATGGCATTGGTTTGCTCCTCGGTCCTGTCGTAAGCCCTCACAGGAAGAGGAGTACTGAGGTTTGGACCATATTTATATCGCTTGCCTCCGCCTGTACTTCCTATACTATCACCTCGACTCGTACCGCTACGCACCATAGCTGCGGGGTGTCTCTTCTGCGATTGCTGAGGCGGCGGAGACGGCTGACGGGGCTGAGTTGGACGAGGAGGAGTGGCCTGAAGCTGTGCCGGACTTGGAGGAGGAGTGCCCTGAGGTTGTGCCGGACTTGGAGGAGGAGTGGACGTATGACGCTGTGTCAGACTTGGAGGAGGAGTGGCCTGACACTTTGCCGAACTTGGAGGAGGAGGAGTGGCCTCACGCGTTGGTGGACTTGGAGGAGCGGGAGTCTGCTGACTCGGTGGCGGACTTCGACGAGGAGTCGGGTGACGCGGTGTCGGTGGCCTTCGAAAGATGATGCAATCCTTTCTCCATAGGATGACACGATGTATGGCCTCTCCCAATGTGTGCTCGTCGTCACCTCCAGGAATGTCAAGCTGTAGCTTCGAATATGGGTCCACCACCTCATCAACCAAGACACGAGCATAGCCCGCTAGAATCGGGTTGCAATGGAAGGTTGCCTCGGGGGAATTTGAAAAAGCAACGGCGTCCGCCACCTTCATGGATATGTTCTTCATTTTGAAGTGTACCTCGTAGTTAGTGTTCCCCGTGATGTCATCCACGGGGTATCTATCCAGCACTACTGCGTCGCCTGGGGCGGAACCCACGCTGCTTCTCGGCATGGATGAGGCGGTGGTATCCAATGTTGGATCATCCGCTAGCTGCTGCAGCTGCTGAGACCCCCTTTGCTGGCTAAGTGAGTCGATCTGCTCCTGCTGCCGCTGGAATTTAGCTGCCAATTCCGCTTGACTTGCTTCTAGGTCTTGAAGGTGTTCATAGTCCCACTTCCTCTGCTCCTCCTCCATCTTCCTCTTCTTCTCCTCCGCAATCTTCTTTCTTGCACGGGTTCTGCAGTCGGCGTTCCAGTCCGAAAACCCCTCATACCACGGAATAGTGCCCTTGCCTCGTGTTCTCCCCGGGTGTTCAGGATTTCCCAGGGCACGCGTAAGCTCATCGTTCTCTCTGTTGGGCTGGAACACCCCCGATCGAGCCTCTTCTATTGCAAAAAGTAGCGCATTGTCGGCTCCGTTCAGACATGCCTTCGTCGAAACATTGCCTGTCTTCGGGTCCAACTCCCCCCCATGCGCATAGAACCAAGTCCTGCACCTGGGGGGCCATCTCTTAGTAACCGGAGTGACACTTGCATCCTCCATCTCTTTCTCAGACTTATCCCACTTAGGCATTGCCACCGCGTAGCCACCTGGCCCCAGCTTATGGAACTTATCCTTTTTTTCGGCATTCTTCCTATTTATTCTCGACCGTTCCTTAGCTAATTCTGAATCCTTGAATTTCACGAAATCGTCCCAATGAGCACTTTGATTCTCTAGTATCCCCTCGAATACTGGAGTCTTCCTGCCTCCCTTGACGTACTTCTCCCACGTCATTCTCTTGTGGTTCTTGAATGCAACCGCCATCTTCCTAAAAGCAGCGTTCTTGACTTTCCGCACATTTGCTTCTGTGAAATGATCTGGTAGGGTGAAATGTTCCATGAGAGTATCCCAAAGCAGATTTTTTTTATTCTCGTCGACAAAAGTAACATCTGGACGCGGATTTGCTGGCTTTCTCCATTCTTGAAGGGAGATCGGGAGTTGGTCCTTCACAAGAACTCCGCACTGACGAACGAACTTGTCCGCAATCTTCTTAGGCGCTAATGGTTCGCCATTAGGTTTGAATGCCTCGATATTGTACTTTACGCCCTCCTTCAACTTTTTGTTCGGGCCTCGTTTCGTCCTTTTGCCTGAAGATTTGCTCGATCCGGATGGCTGAAAGAAGAAAGATCGATTTGTTAATATATCTTCAACTCATTTAAAACATGTGATGATCACCAGATTCCTGATTATATAAATATATATACCTCGCCGGTGTTTGTTGTTTCAGGATCAACATGTTCTTCGTCGTAGTTCATGACTTCATCTTCTCGGTCGTCGCGATCGAATATCATATCACCCTCTCCGGTGTTGTTTAGAAATTCGAAGCCTTCAAAATCTTCTTCATTCTGATCATCATCTGGCCCGCGTATGATATCGAACATGGTCTATTCTCTCTCTCTGTCGGTATTGTCCGCCATAGCTTTTATTTAACTATGCCAAAAGAAATATAAAACAATTTAGTATAATCTCGAATAATAGATATAATCTCAAATACATCGTCTCGAATAATAGATATAATCTCGAATACATCGTCTCGAATAATAGATTTAATTGTTGGGGAACGTAGTAATTTCAAAAAAAAAATCCTATGCACACGCAAGATCATGGTGATGCATAGCAACGAGGGGGAGAGTCCGATCTACGTACCCTTGTAGATCGCAACGGAAGCGTTGACACAACGTAGAGGAAGTAGTCGTACGTCTTCTTCCCGATCCGACCGATCCAAGCACCGTTACTCCGGCACCTCCGAGTTCTTAGCACACGTTCAGCTCGATGACGATCCCCGGGCTCCGATCCAGCAAAGCTCCGGGGAGGAGTTCCGTCAGCACGACGGCGTGGTGACGATCTTGATGTTCTACCGACGCAGGGCTTCGCCTAAGCGCTACAACGATATGATCGAGGTGGAATATGGTGGCAGGGGCACCGCACACGGCTAAGGAACGATCTCAATGATCAACTTGTGTGTCTAGAGGTGCCCCCTGCCCCCGTATATAAAGGATCCAAGGGGGAGGGGTGCGCCGGCCAAGGAGAGGGCGCGGGAGGAGTCCTACTCCTACCGGGAGTAGGACTCCCCCCCTCAATCCTATTCCAACTAGGATTCCCAAGGGGGAAAAGAGAGAGAGGGGGGCCGGCCCCTTCTCCTAGTCCTAATAGGACTAAGCGAAGGGGGGCGCGCGGCCAGCTATGGGCTGCCCCTTTTCTCTTTTCCACTAAGGCCCATGAAGGCCCATATGGCTCCCGGGGGGTTCCGGTAACCTCCCGGTGATCCGGTAAAATCCCGATTTCACCCGGAACACTTCTGATGTCCAAACATAGGCTTCCAATATATCAATCTTTATGTATCGACCATTTCAAGACTCCTCGTCATGTCCGTGATCACATCCGGGACTCAGAACAACCTTCGGTACATCAAAATGCATAAACTCATAATAACTGTCATCGTAACGTTAAGCGTGCGGACCCTACGGTTCGAGAACAATGTAGACATGACCGAGACACGTCTCCGGTCAATAACCAATAGAGGGACTTGGATGCCCATATTGGTTGCTACATATTCTACGAAGATCTTTATCGGTCAGACCGCATAACAACATACGTTGTTCCCTTTGTCATCGGTATGTTACTTGCCCGAGATTCGATCATCGGTATCCAATACCTAGTTCAATCTCATTAGCGGCAAGTCTCTTTACTCGTTCTGTAATACATCATCCCGCAACTAACTCATTAGTTGCAATGGTTGCAAGGCTTGTATAATGTGTATTACCGAGAGGGCCCAGAGATACCTCTCCGACAATCGGAGTGACAAATCCTAATGTCGAAATACGCCAACCCAACATCTACCATTGGAGACACCTGTAGTACTCCTTTATAATTACCCAGTTACGTTGTGACATTTGGTAGCACCCAAAGTGTTCCTCCGGCAAACGGGAGTTGCATAATCTCATAGACATAGGAACTTGTATAAGTCATGAAGAAAGCGATAGCAACATACTAAACGATCGAGTGCTAAGCTAATGAAATGGGTCATGTCAATCAGATCATTCAACTAATGATGTGACCTTGTTAATCAAATAACAACACATTGTTCATGGTCAGGAAACTTAACCATCTTTGATTAACGGGCTAGTCAAGTAGAGGCATACTAGTGACACTCTGTTTGTCTATGTATTCACACATGTATTATGTTTCCGGTTAATACAATTCTAGCATGAATAATAAACATTTATCATGATGTAAGGAAATAAATAATAACTTTATTATTGCCTCTAGGACCCATGGAGCCTTGGTGCTGATCATGTTTTGCTCCTGGAAGACGCTTAGTCAACGGGTCTGCAACATTCAGATCCGTATGTATCTTGCAAATCTCTATGTCTCCCACCTGGACTAGATCCCGGATGGAATTGAAGCGTCTCTTGATGTGTTTGGTCCTTTTGTGAAATCTGGATTCCTTTGCCAAAGCAATTGCACCAGTATTGTCACAAAAGATTTTCATTGGACCCGATGCACTAGGTATGACACCTAGATCGGATATGAACTCCTTCATCCAGACTCCTTCGTTCGCTGCTTCCGAAGCAGCTATGTACTCCGCTTCACATGTAGATCCCGCTACGACGCTTTGTTTAGAACTTCACCAACTGAAAGCTCCACCGTTTAAAGTGAACACGTATCCGGTTTGCGATTTAGAATCATCCGGATCAGTGTCAAAGCTTGCATCAACGTAACCTCTTACGGTGAGCTCTTTGTCACCTCCATATACGAGAAACATATCCTTAGTCATTTTCAGGTATTTCAGGATGTTCTTGACCGCTGTCCAGTGATCCACTCCTGGATTACTTTGGTACCTCCCTGCTAGACTTATAGCAAGGCACACATCAGGTCTGGTACACAGCATTGCATACATGATAGAGCCTATGGCTGAAGCATAAGGAACATCTTTCATTTTCTCTCTATCTTCTGCAGTGGTCGGGCATTGAGTCTGACTCAACTTCACACCTTGTAACACAGGCAAGAACCCTTTCTTTGCTTGATCCATTTTGAACTTTTTCAAAATCTTGTCAAGGTATGTGCTTTGTGAAAGTCCAATTAAGCGTCTTGATCTATCTCTATAGATCTTAATGCCCAATATGTAAGCAGCTTCACCGAGGTCTTTCATTGAAAAAACTCTTATTCAAGTATCCCTTTATGATATCCAGAAATTCTATATCATTTCCAATCAGCAATATGTCATCCACATATAATATCAGAAATGCTACAGAGCTCCCACTCACTTTCTTGTAAATACAGGCTTCTCCAAAAGTCTGTATAAAGCCAAATGCTTTGATCACACTATCAAAGCGTTTATTCCAACTCCGAGATGCTTGCACAAGTCCATAAATGGATCGCTGGAGTTTGCACACTTTGTTAGCTCCCTTTGGATCGACAAAACCTTCCGGTTGCATCATATACAACTCTTCTTCCAGAAATCCATTCAGGAATGCAGTTTTGACATCCATCTGCCATATTTCATAATCATAAAACGCGGCAATTGCTAACATGATTCGGACAGACTTAAGCATCGCTACGGGTGAGAAGGTCTCATCATAGTCAACCCCTTGAACTTGTCGAAAACCTTTTGCAACAAGTCGCGCTTTATAGACAGTAACATTACCGTCAGCGTCAGTCTTTTTCTTGAAGATCCATTTATTCTCAATTGCTTGCCGATCATCGGGCAAGTCAACCAAAGTCCATACTTTGTTCTCATACATGGATCCCATCTCAGATTTCATGGCCTCAAGCCACTTTGCGGAATCTGGGCTCACCATCGCTTCTTCATAGTTCGTAGGTTCATCATGATCTAGTAGCATGACTTCCAGAACTGGATTACCGTACCACTCTGGCGCGGATCTTGCTCTGGTTGATCTACGAGGTTCAGTATTATCTTGTTCTGAAGTTTCATGATCATTATCATTAACTTCATCACTTATTGGTGTAGGTGTCGCAGAAACAGTTTTCTGTGATGTACTACTTTCTAATAAGGGAGCGGGTACAGTTACCTCGTCAAGTTCTACTTTCCTCCCACTCACTTCTTTCGAGAGAAACTCCTTCTCAAGAAAGTTTCCGAATTTAGCAACAAAAGTTTTGCCTTCGGATCTGTGATAGAAGGTGTATCCAATAGTTTCCTTTGGATATCCTATGAAGACACATTTCTCCGATTTCGGTTCGAGCTTATCAGGTTGAAGCTTTTTCACATAAGCATCGCAACCCCAAACTTTAAGAAACGACAACTTTGGTTTCTTGCCAAACCACCGTTCATAAGGCGTCGTCTCAACGGATCTTGATGGTGCCCTATTTAACGTGAATGCGGCCGTCTCTAAAGCGTATCCCCAAAACGATAGCGGTAAATCAGTAAGAGACATCATAGATCTTACCATATCTAGTAAAGTACGATTACGATGTTCGGACACACCATTACGCTGTGGTGTTCCGGGTGGCGTGAGTTGCGAAACTATTCCACAATTTTTCAAATGTATACCAAACTCGTAACTCAAATATTCTCCTCCACGATCAGATCGTAGAAACTTTATTTTCTTGTTACGATGATTTTCAACTTCACTCTGAAATTCCTTGAACTTTTCAAATGTTTCAGACTTGTGTTTCATTAAGTAGATATACCCATATCTGCTTAAATCATCTGTCAAGGTGAGAAAATAACGATATCCGCCACGAGCCTCAATATTCATCGGACTACATACATCGGTATGTATGATTTCCAATAAATCTGTTGCACTCTCCATAGTACCGTAGAACGGTGTTTTAGTCATCTTGCCCATGAGGCACAGTTCGCAAGTACCAAGTGATTCATAATCAAGTGGTTCCAAAAATCCATCAGTATGGAGTTTCTTCATGCGCTTTACACCGATATGACCTAAACGACAGTGCCACAAATAAGTTGCACTATCATTATCAACTCTGCATCTTTTGGCTTCTACATTATGAATATGTGTATCACTACTATCGAGATTTAACAAGAATAGACCACTCTTCAAGGGGGCATGACCATAAAAGATATTACTCATATAAATAGAACAACCATTATTCTCTGATTTAAATGAATAACCGTCTCGCATTAAACAAGATCCAGATATAATGTTCATGCTCAACGCTGGCACCAAATAACAATTATTTAGGTCTAATATTAATCCCGAAGGTAGATGTAGAGGTAGCGTGCCGACCGCGATCACATCGACTTTGGAACCGTTTCCCACGCGCATCGCCACCTCGTCCTTAGCTAATCTTCGCTTAATCCGTAGTCCCTGTTTCGAGTTGCAAATATTAGCAACAGAACCAGTATCAAATAGCCAGGTGCTACTGCGAGCATTAGTAAGGTACACATCAATAACATGTATGTCACATATACCTTTGTTCACCTTGCCATCCTTCTTATCCGCCAAATACTTGGGGCAGTTCCGCTTCCAGTGACCAGTCTGCTTGCAGTAGAAGCACTCAGTTTCAGGCTTAGGTCCAGACTTGGGCTTCTTTTCTTGAGCAGAAACTTGCTTGCCGTTCTTTTTGAAGTTCCCCTTCTTCTTCCCTTTGCCCTTTTTCTTGAAACTAGTGGTCTTGTTAACCATCAACACTTGATGCTCCTTCTTGATTTCTACCTCCGCAGCTTTCAGCATTGCGAAGAGCTTGGGAATAGTCTTGTTCATCCCTTGCATATTATAGTTCATCACGAAGCTCTTGTAGCTTGGTGGCAGTGATTGGAGAATTCTGTCAATGACGCAATCATCTGGAAGATTAACTCCCATCTGAATCAAGTGATTGTTATACCCAGATATTTTGAGTATATGCTCACTGACAGAACTGTTCTCCTCCATCTTGCAGCTATAGAACTTATTGGAGACTTCATATCTCTCAATCCGGGCATTTGCTTGAAATATTAACTTCAACTCCTGGAACATCTCATATGCTCCATGACGTTCAAAACGTCGTTGAAGTCCCGATTCTAAGCCGTAAAGCATGGCACACTGAACTATCGAGTAGTCATCAGCTTTGCTCTGCCAGACGTTCATAACATCTGGTGTTGCTCCAGCAGCAGGCCTGGCACCCAGCGGTGCTTCCAGGACGTAATTCTTCTGTGCAGCAATGAGGATAATCCTCAAGTTACGGACCCAGTCCGTGTAATTGCTACCATCATCTTTCAACTTTGCTTTCTCAAGGAACGCATTAAAATTCAACGGAACAACAGCACGAGCCATCTATCTACAATCAACATAAACAAGCAAGATACTATCAGGTACTAAGTTCATGATAAATTTAAGTTCAATTAATCATATTACTTAAGAACTCCCACTTAGATAGACATCCCTCTAATCCTCTAAGTGATCACGTGATCCAAATCAACTAAACCATGTCCGATCATCACGTGAGATGGAGTAGTTTCATCGGTGAACATCATTATGTTGATCATATCTACTATATGATTCACGCTCGACCTTTCGGTCTCCGTGTTCCGAGGCCATATCTGTATATGCTTGGCTCGTCAAGTATAACCTGAGTATTCTGCGTGTGCAACTGTTTTGCACCCGTTGTATTTGAACGTAGAGCCTATCACACCCGATCATCACGTGGTGTCTCAGCACGAAGAACTTTCGCAACGGTGCATACTCAGGGAGAACACTTCTTGATAATTTAGTGAGAGATCATCTTATAATGCTACCGTCAATCAAAGCAAGATAAGATGCATAAAAGATAAACATCACATGCAATCAATATAAGTGATATGATATGGCCATCATCATCTTGTGCTTGTGATCTCCATCTCCGAAGCACCGTCATGATCACCATCGTCACCGGCGCGACACCTTGATCTCCATCGTAGCATCGTTGTCGTCTCGCCAATCTTATGCTTCCACGACTATCACTACCGCTTAGTAATAAAGTAAAGCATTACATCGCGATTGCATTGCATACAATAAAGCGACAACCATATGGCTCCTGCCAGTTGCCGATAACTTGGTTACAAAACATGATCATCTCATACAATAAAAATCAGCATCATGCCTTGACCATATCACATCACAACATGCCCTACAAAAACAAGTTAGACGTCTTCTACTTTGTTGTTGCAACTTTTACGTGGCTGCTACGGGCTTAAGCAAGAACTCATCTCACCTACGCATCAAAACCACAACGATAGTTTGTCAAATAGACTCCGTTTTAACCTTCTCAAGGACCGGGCGTAGCCATACTTGGTTCAACTAAAGTTGGAGAGACAGTCGCCCGCAAGCCATCTATGTGCAAAGCACGTCGAGGGAACCGGTCTCGCGTAAGCGTACGCGTAAGGTTGGTCCGGGTCGTCTCGTCCAACAATACCGCTGAACCAAAGCATGACATGCTGGTAGGCAGTATGACTTGTATCGCCCACAACTCACTTGTGTTCTACTCGTGCAAATAACATCAAACCATAAAACCTAGGCTCGGATGCCACTGTTGGGGAACGTAGTAATTTCAAAAAAGATTCCTACGCACACGCAAGATCATGGTGATGCATAGCAACGAGGGGGAGAGTCTGATCTAAATACCCTTGTAGATCGCAACGGAAGCGTTGACACAATGTAGAGGAAGTAGTCGTATGTCTTCTTCCCGATCCGACCGATCCAAGCACCGTTACTCCGGCACCTCTGAGTTCTTAGCACACGTTCAGCTCGATGACGATCCCCGGGCTCCGATCCAGCAAAGCTTCGGGGAGGAGTTCCGTCAGCACGACGGCGTGGTGACGATCTTGATGTTCTACCGACGCAGGGCTTCGCCTAAGCGCTACAACGATATGATCGAGGTGGAATATGGTGGCAGGGGGCACCGCACACGGCTAAGGAACGATCTCAATGATCAACTTGTGTGTCTAGAGGTGCCCCCTGCCCCCGTATATAAAGGATCCAAGGGGGAGGGGTGCGCCGGCCAGGGAGAGGGCGCGGGAGGAGTCCTACTCCTACCAGGAGTAGGACTCCCCCCTCAATCCTATTCCAACTAGGATTCCCAAGGGGGAAAAGAGAGAGAGAGGGGGGCCGGCCCCTTCTCCTAGTCCTAATAGGACTAAGGGAAGGGGGGGCACGCGGCCAGCTATGGGCTGCCCCTTTTCTCTTTTCCCCTAAGGCCCATGAAGGCCCATATGGCTCCCGGGGGGTTCCGGTAACCTCCCGGTGATCCGGTAAAATCCCGATTTCAGCCGGAACACTTCCGATGTCCAAACATAGGCTTCCAATATATCAATCTTTATGTCTCGACCATTTCGAGACTCCTCGTCATGTCCGTGATCACATCCGGGACTCCGAACAACCTTCGGTACATCAAAATGCATAAACTCATAATAACTGTCATCGTAACGTTAAGCGTGCGGACCCTACGGTTCGAGAACAATGTAGACATGACCGAGACACGTCTCCGGTCAATAACCAATAGCGGGACCTGGATGCCCATATTGGTTCCTACATATTCTACGAAGATCTTTATCGGTCAGACCGCATAACAACATACGTTGTTCCCTTTGTCATCGGTATGTTACTTGCCCGAGATTCGATCATCGGTATCCAATACCTAGTTCAATCTCGTTACCGGCAAGTCTCTTTACTCATTCTGTAATACATCATCCCGCAACTAACTCATTAGTTGCAATGCTTGCAAGGCTTGTATAATGTGTATTACCGAGAGGGCCCAGAGATACCTCTCCGACAATCGGAGTGACAAATCCTAATCTCGAAATACGCCAACCCAACATCTACCATTGGAGACACATGTAGTACTCCTTTATAATCACTCAGTTACGTTGTGACGTTTGGTAGCATCCAAAGTGTTCCTCCGGCAAATGGGAGTTGCATAATCTCATAGTCATAGGAACTTGTATAAGTCATGAAGAAAGCAATAGCAACATACTAAACGATCGAGTGCTAAGCTAATGAAATGGGTCCTGTCAATCAGATCATTCAACTAATGATGTGACCTCGTTAATCAAATAACAACACATTGTTCATGGTCAGGAAACTTAACCATCTTTGATTAACGAGCTAGTCAAGTAGAGGCATACTAGTGACACTCTGTTTGTCTATGTATTCACACATGTATTATGTTTCCGGTTAATACAATTCTAGCATGAATAATAAACATTTATCATGATGTAAGGAAATAAATAATAACTTTATTATTGCCTCTAGGGCATATTTCCTTTATTAATCTCGAATATGTCGTCTCGAATAATAGATATAATCTCGAATACATCGTCTCAAATAATATATATAATCTTGAATAAATCATCTCGAATATTATATATCGAATACATCACTAGCTAGCTAGCTAGCTAATAAAGATCGAATACTAGAGAGTAATCTAGGCGGTGGACAACCAAAGTGAAGGAACCATCACTGGATCATAGCTCGGGTGATCTCCCCAAAGAACCTGCCAGGTATTGGAGAACCTGACGTCCATAGCAGCCATGTAGCGATGGACGTGCCCGTCCTCCTCCCTGACTCGGCGACGTACCACCTCCGGCGGGGCCGGCTCCCTCCGCACCGAAAGTGGCCCACGCGAATGCCACCAAAAGAGATGAGGGTCGACGACGGGACCCGGGGCCGGGTTCCTCACCAAGCGTCGCGCCCCTGAAGGTAGCACCTCCCAGTGCCAGCCCAGCGGAGCCCAGTCCCGGACATGGGTCCTGTGAAGCAGGACGCCGTCGCGAACGGGTCGACGGCGAGGATGCGGGCCGGGCATCGTCGACAACAAATACTATATGCAAATGTAACACTAATTATGCTATCATTGCATATGTCAAAATTATATATGCTATTTCATACTAATTAAGCATCTAACACTAAAAACAAAAAAAACAACTTCTATACATCCATTAAAAACAGAAAAACAACATTATATAAAAAAATCCATGCTAATTAAACACTAATTATATCCATCTAACATGCATTCATACATATATACTAGTGAAAAAATAATAATCTGAAAAATCTAAACTAATTAAACATACAAAATACGTATATACTAATTAACTTAATTAAGGAAATGTGCGTGTGTGTGTGTGTGTGTTCATGCTTATGTGTGTATGGGCTCGGGGAGGGGCGGCGGCCACCGAGGGCGAGGGATCGGAGAGGGGTTAGAGGGGGAGAGCTCACAGCGGGGCGACGGCGACGGCGAGGCGATGGCCCAGGGCGTGATGGGGCGGCGACGCGGGGACGGCGCGACGGGGACGGGGACGGGCCCGGGGCGGCGACAGAGACGAGGGCGGCGACGGGGGCGGCGACGGGGACGAGGGCGGCGACGAGGATGGGGGCGGCGACAACAACGGCGCGCGACGGGGGCGGCGTAGGACGGGGGCGGCGTCGATCGATCGGGAAGAAACAGAGGGGGAGAATGAAATTTTTCGAAGTGTTGTATATATAGAAGGCACCTTTAGTACCGGTTGGAGCCACCAACCGGTACTAAAGGTCTGTTTTGGCTAGCCCAAGTGGCGGGAAGCGACCCCCTTTAGTACCGGGTGGTGGCTCCAACCGGTACTAAAGGCCCCCCTTTAGTACCGGTTGGTGCCACGACCTGGTACTAAAGGGTGTGCGCTGCCAGGCGAGGGGCGCAGAAGTTTAGTCCCACCTCGCTAGCTGAAGGGCGCTCACACCTACTTATAAGCCCCGCCGCCGCTGCTGTCTCGAGCTCCTCTCTAAAGCAGGCCTTCTGGGCCTACCTCTGCTACTCTGCCCTGTGGGGCCTATTGGGCTTGCGGGCCTGCATCCTGGCCCAACAACAGGTTGGGTTTCTAGTCGTATGCAGGCCGCTGTGGCCCGGCAGGTGGGCTTTTTTCATTTAGTTTTTTCTTTTCTGCTTTATTTATTTTGTTTTATTTATTTTTAGTTGTTTTTTGCTGTATTTAGAGTTTCTTTGTGAATATTTTTGATAGTTTTTAGAAACTTTCAGTTAGTGCCGGTAGTTTTTAAATTTGAATAGTTTAAATTTTAAATTATTTGAAATTTGTGTGAATCACTAGTTTGTGAATAACTTAACTTTAAAAATACATTTTCCAGTGATTCTTTTTTCTTATGTTTAATATTAGTGTGTTTTATCATTATATTCAATTTGGTAATGCTTAAGTTATTTAAAAAATGAAATGCCTTTGTAACAGATGAGTTTTCGTCCGAAACCCTGATACTTCGAAACCGATTGTTCATTTTGTACACGAAGTGCATCCAGTTTTTGCGGTAACCCTCTCTACTTTTTTTTGCATATGCTATGTGGGTGAAATTATGATACCATGCCAACTTTCATCCTTTTCTGAGTTCATTTGAAATGCTTTTCAATTTTAGGGTCATTTAGCTGAAAAAATCAGTAAATGCATGAAAGAATTTGCTTGCACATAAAATTTCTTCGCGTTTCAAATGCCAAAACACATAACTAGCTACCCTAACTATTGCAGAGATTCCCTCCTGGGTGTGAAACACAGAAGAAAGTGATGATAGTTAAGCCGATCACATTCCAGATCTTTGGGTGTGAAACTTTTTCTTCGCGTGTGTCCCTTTGCGTCGTAGCCATGGAAAATCTTCATCATTTAACGGGATGCCCGGGTCAATATTCACTGGGAATGGAGCAATTTCATCAAACTTTTCATAATCTTCTGACTTGTCTGTCTTGTCATCCACTCCCACGATGTTTCTCTTCCCAGAAAGAACTATGTGCCGCTTTGGCTCATCGTACGATGCATTCGCTTCCTTATCTTTTCATTTTCTTGGCTTGGTAGACATGTCCTTCACATAGAAAACATGTGCCACATCATTGGCTAGGACGAATGGTTCGTCTGCATACGCAAGATTGTTGAGATCCACTGTTGTCATTCTGTACTGCGGGTCTTCCGTTACCCCGCCTCGTGTCATATTGACCCATTTGCACCGAAACAAAGGGACCTTCAAACCACGTCGATAGTCAAGTTCCCATATGTCCTGTATATAACCATAATATGTTTCCTTTCCCGTCTTGGTTTCTGCATCAAAGCGGACACCACTGTTTTGGTTGGTGCTCTTCTTATCTTGGGCGATCGTGTAAAATGTATTACCATTTATCTCGTACCCTTTGAAAGTCATTATATTCGAAGATGGTAACTGGGACAGCAAGTACAGGTCATCTTCAATAGAGGTGTCATGCATGGTACGTGCTTGCAACCAGCTGGCGAAACTCCTGATTTGTTCACGTGTAATCCAGTCATCAGACCACTCCGGGTGTTTGGAGCGTAGCAAATTCTTGTGTTCATCCATATACGGAGCCACCAAGGCGGAATTCTGTAGAACTGTGTAGTGTGCTTCAGTGAGAGAATGTCCGTCCATACATATTATTTGTTCCCCTCCTAGCGTGCCTTTTCCATCCAGTCTGCCCTTATGCCGCGATTCAGGAACACCAATCGGCTTAAGGTCGGGAATAAAGTCAATACAAAACTCAATGACCTCCTCATTTTGACGGTCCTTGGAGATGCTTCCTTCTGGCCTAGCACGGTTATGAACATATTTCTTTAAGACTCCCATGAACCTCTCAAAGGGGAACATATTGTGTAGAAATACAGGACCCAAAACGTTAATCTCTTCGCATAGGTGAACTAGGACGTGCGTCATGATGTTGAAGAAGGATGGTGGGAACACCAACTCGAAACTGACAAGACATTGCACCAAATCATTCTGTAACCTTGGTATGATTTCTGGATCGATTACCTTCTGAGAGATTGCATTGAGAAATGCACATAGCTTCACAATGGCTAATCGAACGTTTTCCGGTAGAAGCCCCCTCAATGCAACTGGAAGCAGTTGCGTCATAATCATGTGGCAGTCATGAGACTTTAGGTTCTGGAACTTTTTCTCTGCCATGTTTATTATTCCCTTTATATTCGACGAGAAGCCAGACGGTACCTTAATACTGAGCAGGCATTCAAAGAAGATTTCCTTCTCTTCTTTGGTAAGAGCGTAGCTTGCATGACCCTGATGTATGCCGTCTTTTCCGTGCATACGTTGCTGGTCCTCCCGTGCCTCAGGTGTATCTTTTGTCTTCCCATACACGCCCAAGAAGCCAAGCAGGGTCACACAAAGATTCTTCGTCACGTGCATCACGTCGATTGCGGAGCGGACCTCGAGGTCTTTCCAATAGGGCAGGTCCCAAAATATAGATTTCTTCTTCCACATGGGTGCGTGTCCGTCAGCGTCATTCGGAACAGGTTGTCCACCAGGACCCTTTCCAAAGACCACCTTCAAATCCTTGACCATATCATGTACATCAGCACCAGTACGGTGGCGAGGCTTCGTCCGGTGATCCGCCTCACCTTTGAAATGCTTGCCTTTCTTTCTTACGGGATGCCTGCTCGGAAGAAATCGACGATGTCCCAGGTACACATTCTTATTAGCCAAATATATACTGTCGGTATCGTCCAAACAGTGCGTGCATGCGCGGTATCCCTTGTTTGTCTGTCCTGAAAGGTTACTGAGAGCAGGCCAATCATTGATGGTCACGAACAGCAACGCCTTTAGGTCAAATTCTTCCCCCATGTGCTCATCCCACGCACGTACACCTGTTCCATTCCACAGTTGTAAGAGTTCTTCAACTAATGGCCTTAGGTACACATCAATGTCATTGCCGGGTTGCTTAGGGCCTTGGATGAGCACTGGCATCATAATGAACTTCCGCTTCATGCACAACCAAGGAGGAAGGTTATACAAACATAGAGTCACAGGCCAGGTGCTATGGTTGCTGCTCTGCTCCCCAAAAGGATTAATGCCATCTGCGCTTAGACCAAACCATACGCTCCTTGCGTCATCTGCAAACTCCTTCCCGTACTTTCTTTCGATTTTTCTCCACTGCGACCCGTCAGCGGGTACTCTCAACTTTCCGTCTTTCTTACGGTCTTCTCTGTGCCATCGCATCGCCTTGGCATGCTCTTTGTTTTGGAACAAACGTTTCAACCGTGGTATTATAGGAGCATACCACATCACCTTGGCAGGAATCTTCTTCCTGGGGCGCCGGCCCTCGACATCACCAGGGTCATCGCGGCTGATCTTATAGCGCAATGCACCACATACCGGGCAAGCGTTCAAATCCTCGTACTCACCGCGGTAGAGGATGCAATCATTAGGGCATGCATGTATCTTCTGCACCTCTAACCCTAGAGGGCAGACAGCCTTCTTTGCTTCGTACGTACTCTCGGGCAATTCGTTGTCCTTTGAAAGCATATCCTTTATCATTACTAGCAACTTTCCAAATCCCTTGTCAGATACATCATTCTCTGCCTTCCATTGCAACAATTCCAGTGTGGTGCCCAGCTTTTTCTTGTCACCTACGCAATTCGGGTACAATAATTTTTTGTGATCCTCTAACATGCGCTGCAACTTCTTCTTCTCCAAATCACTTGCGCAGTTTCTCTTTGCATCGGCAATGGCCCGACCTAGAACATCAACGGGCTCATGTGATGCCTCTTCTTCAGATTCTTCCCGCATTACCGACTCAGCTTCTTCCCCCATTGTTGTATCATCGTATTCAGGGAACCCATGGCCAAGATAGCTGTCCTCGTCCTCTTCTTCTTCATTGTCTTCCATCATAACCCCTCTTTCTCCGTGCTTGGTCCAAACATTATAATGGGGCATGAAACCGGACTTAAACATGTGGACGTGAATGGTTCTTGACGTAGAGTAATTGTTACCATTCTTACAGCGAGCACATGGACAAGGCATAAAACAATCCGCCCGCTTGTTTGCCTCAGCCGCAAGTAGAAAAGTATGCACGCCCTCAATGAACTGGGGAGAGCATCGGTCATCGTACATCCATTGCCGACTCATCTTCATTACACAACACCGAATAGACCAAATTAATACAAGTTCATACATAAAGTTCATACAACACTTAAATGCAACAAACAAATAACTCTCTAGCTAAAGCATTTAAATGCAACAACAAATACGATCAAGATCGCAACTAAGGTAACAATGGATCCAATAGCATAATGATACCAAGCCTCACTATCGATGGCATATTTTCTAATCTTTTTAATCTTCAAGCGCATTTTCTCCATCTTGATCTTGTGATCATCGATGACATCGGCAACATGCAACTCCAATTCCATCTTCTTCCCCTCAATTCTTTTCAACTTTTCTTTCAAGTACTCGTTTTCTCTTTCAACTAAATTTAACCTCTCGGCAATAGGGTCGATTGGAATTTCCGGTTCACATACCTCCTAGAAAAAATTTCTATGTCAACTTGATGGGCATAATTTGTCATAAACACAAAATGCAACTAGTTTTAAAAGAGAATATACATACCACATCTGAATCATAACAAGGACTAGGGCCGACGGGGACGGATATCAAAACCATGGCACTATATGTATAACAAACAACGTACGGGTAAGATAATTATACGAGTAACTATATATCCAAATCACACAAACATCAATTTTTATATAAAATTTCATGAACAAGAGGCTCACCATAAGGTGGTGCCGGCGACGGGACGGCGCGGGCGATGGACGGTGGCTACGATGGAGATTTAGAAGGCACTAAGTAAACCACACCTACATATGCAAACTAAGTGTTATTTTTGACCTCAAATTGCATATAAATCAAATACTAGCATATATATATATATATATATATATATATATATATATATATACTCCCAAATTACTAAACTCACAAATTAATCACTATATAAAGCATTGCAAGAGCTAATCTAGCAATGAGAGATGAAAGGACAAAGTTGCTAACCTTTGTGATCATTTGAATGGATGGGGGCCTTCAAATCTTGACAAATTTTGGGCAAAATGTATGATGAGCTCGAGAGGAAGAGGGGAAGAACAGAGAGGAGAGGGGAAAGGGGAAGAACAGAGCGAGCTCGGGTGGACGAAGGGTTTATGTAGGACGACCTTTAGTACCGGTTCGTGCCAAGAACCGGTACTAAAGGGGCTGGAGGGGCCCCATTCTGACAACATCCTGCCACTACTCTCATTAGTACCGGTTCGTGGCACGAACCGGTGCTAAAGGTTCGCCACGAACCGGTACTAATGAAAGCGGCCCGGCTAGCCGTTGGAACCGGCACTAATGTATACATTAGTGCCGGCTCAAATACAAACCGGCACTAATATGCTTCACGTTTGACCTTTTTTTCTACTAGTAGGAACCCGTTAAGCTGCTGTTCCTCTCACGGACCGCGAGATTCGACTCCACCGAGGTACGCTCCAGCGACGATGACAGCGGCATGCCGCTGATCATCCTCACGGGCATGCGCGGCGACAGCGCGCATAACGTCCACGCCGTGCCGCGGCCTCACCCTCCTGCACGACCCTGACAGCGGGTTCTACATCTTGAACGCCACCATGCGAGCGGTCACTGTTAGGAATAACCACGACGTGTACGTGGCTGTGTCCGGTTTAGTATATGTGCATGTACGTGTCCGTGCAGGTTTCCAAGGAATCACCGAATAGGAGTAGTATTAGCCAGGTTGGGCTAATATGTATACCTATGTACCCCAATTGTAAACCGTGAGTTGATCAATAAAGTATTATAAGGCTCGATACGAGCCTTTGGCAATACGCCGGAGTCTCGTGTGCGTGAGTTGTGCATCGAAGGATCGATCAAGTCGGTCACGTAGCTAGCTAGCGTACGGCTACTAGCAACAAGTACTAGCATATACATCCTGTCAAGGAATCGATCAGGTTGAGTTGTGCTAGCTTGTGCACATACGTATTGGAGATCAAGCTTCCTTGTGGTGTGGTGTATCTCGGCGTAAAGTTATCTCGACGAAAGTGCATCAGCAAGGTTCGTTGTTCGTCGTCGATCGTCATCGTCGCCGGAAAGTACTCGGCGTCGGGTCCGGGCCAACAATTAATATCAGAGCAAGGTTGATCTTCTAGTATCGGAGAATCATGGCAGACAACGAGAAGACCAAGCAGCTGGCGGAGTACTCCGGTGCGGCTAAAGTATTTACTGCTCCGGCAAGTTCGTCGTACCCAGGATTTGATCGCGAGAACTTCGGGGTCTGGAAGGCCCTCATGGAGTATGGTCTCCGCGCCAACGAGCTATGGGACGCGGTCGACCCAGGAGGTGACGCGTTCAAGAAGGAGGGAGCCGAGCACCGAAAGGATCGGCAGACGGCGTCGGCGATTTATTCGATGATGCCGATGGATGTCCTCCAGCACCTGATCGCCAAAGAAACGGCGAAGGAGGTGTGGGATACTTTGAAGCTCATGTTCGAGGGACACACCCGCGTCAAGCAAGCTAATCTCCAAACTCTCCTAAGGAACTATGAGACTTTGGTCATGGGCGACGACGAGTCTGTCGACGCGTTCACTTCACGGGTGGCTACTCTCGTCAATCAGATCCGTGCGCTTGGAGAAAACCTTACGGAGGCCTCAGTTGTCCTGCGGTTCTTGCGCACGGCCCCTCCCAGGTACCTGCAAATTGTCACGGCAATCGAGCAGTGCGTCGATCTCGCGACTCTCTCCATCGATGATCTTGTCGGACGGTACAAGGCTCACGATGAGCGGATGCGGTACAGTCTTGGGGACGGGAGGAACGACGAGCTTGTGATGCTCACAAAGGCGCAGTGGATCGCCCTTGAAAAGCAAGGCGGGTCCAAGAGCAGCAGCAAGAAGAAGGAAAAGCAGCGTTCGACGAGAAAGAACTTCGCTGACTTGGACGACGACTCAGATAATGAGGCTGCACCACCACCGAGGAGAAAGTTTGACATCAGGAAAGTGAGGTGTTATAATTGTGGCCTCCTCGGTCACTTCAGAGCTGACTGCGAGGAAGCACCGAAGCAGAAGGCGCTCATAGCCCAGCAAGGTGACGATGGTGACATGATGTTGATGTGTAATCTGGTGGACGAGGAGGATCCATACTCTCAAGCATTGACTAAAGAAATTGTCGAGCTTGCGAAAGAAAAAGTTTGCCATCATGACCGTGGTTCGGAAACTTGTGTCGAAGCTATAGATGCGGGGGATGATTCCGAAATTTATATCGATGTTACGGACATAAGTACCAACTTTGCTGGAGCGGATGCAGCGGTAGCTGCGTGTGCTCGACCATAAAAAAGTAATCTTTGTGCTGTTCAGAGGTCCGTAGGTGGCCACAAAAATAGCACCGGACATGGTGTCTCGCTGAGCAGGCCGAAAGCACCGGCCGCAGGCACCAAAGCTGGATCCCTTGTGCGGAGTAAGGGCGCCTCGCACCCAGCAGCGAGTGCTGCACAAGGAGCCTCCAAGGCAGTTACGTGTCAAGATGGTAATGGAGCCCTGAAACCCGCGTCTCCGCGGGTTTTTACCCTATTAGGGAACGGGGATGGACGATTTTCTATCCCCACGGGTTGCTCGTGGGTACATTATAAAACCCGATATGTTTTGTGGGTTTAAACCCGTTTGAGTATTACCCGAACCCGAAACCCGACAAAACCTGCCAAACTACGTTATTTAGTATGCACCTATCCATCTTGACTCAACTGGCACAAAGCCACATTGCCCGAGCAGCTGAGCCCCACAGCGTCGAGGTCCTGGAGTACAAACCAACCCCACGTTCGGTCGCTACAGTGTCGCTCGCTCTTCAAGCCTCTCTCTCCCGCCTAACACAACACCTAAACCTAAACCTAGGTCCCCCAGCTGTCGCCTGCTGCTGTAATATGTTCATGTTTTTCTTTCAAATATTGTTGTTTTCATTGACTGCTTGTGGGGACGGGTTCCCCGTAGGTTTTCAAAACCCGACGGGTTTAGGGGACGGGCAAAAACTTAACCCCGCGCACGTTGATGAAGACGGGGACGGATTTGCGATTTTCTTATGGGGATAGGTTTAGGCAAGCAAAATCCGATGGGTTTCGTCTTCGTTGCCATCTTAAGTTACGTGTGGTGGCCTAGCCACAAGACAAGGCTCGCATGGTGGGCTACAAACAAGTCCAGCAGGAGGGCTTGGTGGCTCACGTGGTGAGCTAAGGCCATCTACACCTAGTGACATTGCAAGTGATCCAGAAGATATGCAAGGTCCATTACCAGTGCATGTACGTACAGTTTTGTCATGCTTGGCCACTATAATGCAAGAAGATGGGAACGGCAAGGTAACGTCCGTACCCGGGGATGAAAGTCTAGCTTTGCCAAAAGCAATGTGCGAAGCAAATGGTGAGAAGTTACTCCTGAAGATACAAGGAGCCATGCAAATAATGTCGTCTCCGAAGGCACAAGAGATGAGAACAATGCCACCTACACCTGTACTGCTACAACTGGTGTTACACCCATATTCGGAGAAGACTCTTCGGACGATTGACCCGGCAAAAGTGAAAGGGAGTGGGCGACGGTGTCTAGAAAGTGCCAAGGAACCGGCAAAATTTGTGGACGCAAATACAAAGAAGTGTTGGCGTCATGCTATGGAAGAAGAGTTGGGGTCGATTCATGACAATAATACATGGGAGCTTGTGGATCTTCCCAACAATGAAAAGGCTATAGAGCTCAAGTGGGAATTCAAGGTCAAGAAAGATGTTGAAAGGTGCACGAAGCACAAAGCGAGGTTTGTGGCCAAAGGGTATGTGCAAGAGAAAAGTATGGACTTCGAAGAAGTGTTCGTTCCCATTGCAAAGATGGAGTCGGTGAGATTACTCATCGCTCTCGCAGCTCAGGAATCATGAAAAATACATCACATGGATGTAAACTCCGTGGTTTTGAATGGCGGTATAGAAGGAGATATGTATGTGAATCAACCATCGGATTTCATCAAAGAGGGAGAAGAGCACAAGGTACTGAAGTCACACAAAATTGTGTATGGGCTATGGCAAGGACCTCGGGAGTGGAACATCAAACTTGATCGGACATTAATTTTTCTTGGATTTGAGGAGAAGCCCCACTAGAGCATGCAATGTACAAGAGAGGTGGAGGAAGGGATCGTCTACTAGTTGGCATCTACGTCGACGACCTATTGATTACTGGAGCAAATGAAGAGGTGATTGCAAAGTTCAAGTTACAAATGAAGAAGATTTTCAAGATGGATGATTTAGGTCTTTTGAGCTACTACCCCAGGATAGAGGTACATCAAAAGACAGAGGGGATCACACTATGCCAGAAGGCCATAAGGAAGATACTTGAAAACTGTGGCATGAAAGATTGCAATCTAATTGAAGCTTCAATGGAACCTTGTCTTGAGCTGAGCAAGAAGTGTAAAACACCGCGGTTGATGCAATAGAGTATATTGCAGCTGCCACTGCAGTGTGTCAAGGTGTGTGGCTAGGGAGGCTACACGGTGATCCCATGGATCGAGATCAGAAACAAGTTGTGCTCAATGTTGATAGCAAGTCTGAAAGTTTTCTACGCGAAGATCCAGTGCGGCATGAAAGGAGCAAGCACGTTGATACGATGTATCATTACATAAAGGACTACGTGGAAGAAGGGAAGATGGAGGTCAACTACAATCGCACCGATGATCAACTAGCGGACATGCTGACCAAGGCTTTGGATCGAGAGAAGTTCTTGGAGATTCAAAGAATGATCGGCGTCGATGCAGTGACATGATGACATCGTGTTTAGGGGGGTGATTGTTAGGAATAACCATGACGTGTACGTGGCCGTGTCTGGTTTAATGTCCGGTTTAGTATATGTGCATGTACGTGCCCATGCAGGTTTCCAAGGAATCACCGAGTAGGAGTAGTGTTAGCCAGGTTGGGCAAAAAGTCAATTACGCAGGTGGTGCTAGAACTTGGCGTAAACGGCCACTTTAGTGCTACAAGTTGCGGTGTACATTGAAATGGTGAAAAATCTTGGCTCGCACGTGCAAATATAGTGTTCATCCCCTTTGTATAAGAAATCTGCGCTGACTAGACGTGTGGGGCCCGCTGTCAGCCACTGGACCAGGGAGAAGGGGCGTTGTTGGGGAACGCAGTAATTTCAAAAAATTTCCTACGCACACGCAAGATCATGGTGATGCACAGCAACGAGAGGGGAGAGTGTTGTCTACGTACCAATGCAGACCGACTGCGGAAGCGATCACACAACGTAGAGGAAGTAGTCGTACGTCTTCTTCCCGATCCGACCGATCCAAGCACCGTTACTCCGGCACCTCCGAGTTCTTGGCACACGTTCAGCTCGATGACGTTCCTCGGGCTCCGATCCAGCAAAGCGTCGAGGAAGAGTTCCGTCAGCACGACGGCGTGATGACGATCTTGATGTACTACCGACGCAGGGCTTCGCCTAAGCACTGTAACGATACGACCGAGGTGGAATTTGGTGGCAGGGGGCACCGCACACGGCTAAGGAACGATCTCAAGGATCAACTTGTGTGTCTTGGGGTGCCCCCTGCCCCCGTATATAAAGGTTGGAGGAGGGGGAGCCGGCCGGCCAGGGAGAGGGAGGCGCAGGGGAGTCCTACTCCCACCGGGAGTAGGACTCCTCCCTCCAATCCTAATCCAATTAGGACTCTCGGGGAGAAAGGAGAAAGAGGGGGGGCCGGCCCCTTCTCCTAGTCCTACTAGGACTTGGGGAAAGGGGGGGCGCCGGCCAGCTTGGGCTTGTCCCTTTTCTCTTTTTCCACTAAGGCCCAATAGGCCCATTAGTCTCCCGGGGGGTTCCGGTAACCCTCCCGGTATTCCGGTAAAATCCCGATTTCACCCGGAACACTTCCTATGTCCAAACATAGGCTTCCAATATATCAATCTTTACGTCTCGACCATTTCGAGACTCCTCGTCATGTCCGTGATCTCATCCGGGACTCCGGACAACCTTTGGTACATCAAAATGCATAAACTCATAATAACTGTCATCGTAACGTTAAGCGTGCGTACCCTACACGTCTCCGGTCAATAACCAATAGCGGGACCTGGATGCCCATATTGGCTCCTACATATTCTACGAAGATCTTTATCGGTCAGACCGCATAACAACATACGTTGATCCCTTTGTCATCGGTATGTTACTTGCCCGAGATTCGATCGTCGGTATCCAATACCTAGTTCAATCTCGTTACTGGCAAGTCTCTTTACTCGTTCCGTAATACATCATCTCACAACTAACATATTAGTCGCAGTGCTTGCAAGGCTTATGTGATGTGCATTACCGAGAGGGCCCAGAGATACCTCTCCGACAATCGGAGTGACAAACCCTAATCTCGAAATATGCCAACCCAACATCTACCATTGGAGACACCTGTAGTACTCCTTTATAATCACCCAGTTACGTTGTGACGTTTGGTAGTACCCAAAGTGTTCCTCCGGTAAACGGGAGTTGCATAATCTCATAGTTATAGGAACATGTATAAGTCATGAAGAAAGCAATAGCAACATACTAAACGATCGGGTGCTAAGCTAATGGGATGGGTCATGTCAATCAGATCATTCAACTAATGATGTGACCTCGTTAATCAAATAACAACTCTTTGTTCATGGTTAGGAAACATAACCATCTTTGATTAACGAGCTAGTCAAGTAGAGGCATACTAGTGACACTCTGTTGGTCTATGTATTCACACATGTATTATGTTTCCGGTTAATACAATTCTAGCATGAATAATAAACATTTATCATGATGTAAGGAAATAAATAATAACTTTATTATTGCCTCTAGGGCATATTTCCTTCAGTCTCCCACTTGCACTAGAGTCAATAATCTAGATTACACTGTAATGATTCTAACACCCATGGAGCCTTGGTGCTGATCATGTTTTGCTCGTGGAAGAGGCTTAGTCAACGGGTCTGCAACGTTCAGATCCGTATGTATCTTGCAAATCTCTATGTCTCCCACCTGGACTAAATCCCGGATGGAGTTGAAGCGTCTCTTGATGTGTTTGGTCCTCTTGTGAAATCTGGATTCCTTTGCCAAGGCAATTGCACCAGTATTGTCACAGAAGATTTTCATTGGACCCGATGCACTAGGTATGACACCTAGATCGGATATGAACTCCTTCATCCAGACTCCTTCGTTTGCTGCTTCCGAAGCAGCTATGTACTCCGCTTCACATGTAGATCCCGCTACGACGCTTTGTTTAGAACTGCACCAACTGACAGCTCCACCGTTTAAAGTAAACACGTATCCGGTTTGCGATTTAGAATTGTCCGGATCAGTGTCAAAGCTTGCATCAACGTAACCTCTTACGGTGAGCTCTTTGTCACCTCCATATACGAGAAACATATCCTTAGTCCTTTTCAGGTATTTCAGGATGTTCTTGACCGCTGTCCAGTGATCCATTCCTGGATTACTTTGGTACCTCCCTGCTAAACTTATAGCAAGGCACACATCAGGTCTGGTACACAGCATTGCATACATGATAGAGCCTATGGCTGAAGCATAGGGAACATCTTTCATTTTCTCTCTATCTTCTGCAGTGGTCGGGCATTGAGTCTTACTCAACTTCATACCTTGTAACACAGGCAAGAACCCTTTCTTTGCTTGATCCATTTTGAACTTCTTCAAAATCTTGTCAAGGTATGTGCTCTGTGAAAGTCCAATTAAGCGTTTTAATCTATCTCTATAGATCTTTATGCCTAATATGTAAGCAGCTTCCCCGAGGTCTTTCATCGAAAAACTTTTATTCAAGTATCCCTTTATGCTATCCAGAAATTCTATATCATTTCCAATCAGCAATATGTCATCCACATATAATATTAAAAATGCTACAGAGCTCCCACTCACTTTCTTGTAAATACAGGCTTCTCCAAAAGTCTGTATAAAGCCAAATGCTTTGATCACACTATCAAAGCGTTTATTCCAACTCCGAGATGCTTGCACCAGTCCATAAATGGATCGCTGGAGTTTGCATACTTTGTTAGCTCCCTTTGGATCGACAAAACCTTCTGGTTGTATCATATACAATTCTTCTTCCAGAAATCCATTCTGAAATGCAGTTTTGACATCCATCTGCCATATTTCATAATCATAAAATGCGGCAATCGCTAACATAATTCTGACGGACTTAAGCATCGCTACGGGTGAGAAGGTCTCATCGTAGTCAACTCCTTGAACTTGCCGAAAACCTTTCGCGACAAGTCGAGCTTTATAGACAGTAATATTACCGTCAGCGTCAGTCTTTTTCTTGAAGATCCATTTATTCTCAATTGCTTGCCGATCATCGGGCAAGTCAACCAAAGTCCATACTTTGTTTTCATACATGGATCCCATCTCAGATTTCATGGCCTCAAGCCACTTTGCGGAATCTGGGCTCACCATCGCTTCTTCATAGTTCGTAGGTTCATCATGATCCAGCATCATGACTTCCAGAACTGGATTACCGTACCACTCTGGTGCGGATCTCACTCTGGTTGATCTACGTGGTTCAGTAGTATCTTGTTCTGAAGTTTCATGATCATCATCATTAGCTTCCTCACTGATTGGTATAGGTGTCGCAGAAACAGTTTTCTGTGATGTACTATTTTCCAACAAGGGAGCAGGTACAGTTACCTTGTCAAGTTCTACTTTCCTCCCACTCACTTCTTTCGAGAGAAACTCCTTCTCTAGAAAGTTTCCGAATTTAGCAACAAAAGTCTTGCCTTTGGATCTGTGATAGAAGGTGTATCCAATAGTTTCCTTTGGATATCCTATGAAGACACATTTCTCCGATTTGGGTTCGAGCTTATCAGGTTGAAGCTTTTTCACATAAGCATCGCAGCCCCAAACTTTAAGAAACGACAACTTTGGTTTCTTGCCAAACCATAGTTTATAAGGTGTCGTCTCAACGGATTTTGATGGTGCCCTGTTTAACGTGAATGCGGCCGTCTCTAAAGCATAACCCCAAAACGATAGCGGTAAATCAGTAAGAGACATCATAGATCGCACCATATCTAGTAAAGTACGATTACGACGTTCGGACACACCATTACGCTGTGGTGTTCCGGGTGGCGTGAGTTGCGAAACTATTCCACAATTTTTCAAATGTACACCAAACTCGTAACTCAAATATTCTCCTCCACGATCAGATCGTAGAAACTTTATTTTCTTGTTACGATGATTTTCAACCTTACTCTGAAATTCTTTGAACTTTTCGAATGTTTCAGACTTATGTTTCATTAAGTAGATATACCCATATCTGCTTAAATCATCTGTGAAGGTGAGAAAATAACGATATCCGCCACGAGCCTCAATATTCATCGGACCACATACATCGGTATGTATGATTTCCAATAAATCTGTTGCTCTCTCCATAGTACCGGAGAACGGTGTTTTAGTCATCTTGCCTATGAGGCACGGTTCGCAAGTACCAAGTGATTCATAATCAAGTGGTTCCAAAAGCCCATCAGTATGGAGTTTCTTCATGCACTTTACACCGATATGACCTAAACGGCAGTGCCACAAATAAGTTGCACTATCATTATTAACTTTGCATCTTTTGGCTTCTACATTATGAATATGTGTATCACTATCTTCGAGATTCAACAAGAATAGACCACTCTTCAAAGGTGCATGACCATAAAAGATATTATTGATATAAATAGAACAACCATTATTCTCTGATTTAAATGAATAACCATCTCGCATTAAACAAGATCCAGATATAATGTTCATGCTCAACGCTGGCACCAAATAACAATTATTTAGGTCTAATATTAATCCCGAAGGTAGATGTAGAGGTAGCGTGCCGACCGCGATCACATCGACTTCGGAACCGTTTCCCACGCGCATCATCACCTCGTCCTTTGCTAGTGTCCGCTTATTCCGTAGTCCCTGTTTCGAGTTGCAAATATTAGCAACAGAACCAGTATCAAATACCCAGGTGCTACTGCGAGCTCTAGTAAGGTACACATCAATAACATGTATATCACATATACCTTTGCTCACTTTGCCATCCTTCTTATCCGCCAAATACTTGGGGCAGTTCCGCTTCCAGTGACCAGTCTGCTTGCAGTAGAAGCACTCAGTTTCAGGCTTAGGTCCAGACTTGGGTTTCTTCTCCTGAGCAGCAACTTGCTTGCTGTTCTTCTTGAAGTTTCCCTTCTTCTTCCCTTTGCCCTTTTTCTTGAAACTGGTGGTTTTGTTAACCATCAACACTGGATGCTCCTTCTTGATTTCTACCTCCGCAGCTTTCAGCATTGCGAAGAGCTCGGGAATAGTCTTGTTCATCCCTTGCATATTATAGTTCATCACGAAGCTCTTGTAGCTTGGTGGCAGTGATTGGAGAATTCTGTCAATGACGCAATCATCTGGAAGATTAACTCCCATCTGAATCAAGTGATTATTATACCCAGACATTTTGAGTATATGCTCACTGACAGAACTATTCTCCTCCATCTTGCAGCTATAGAACTTATTGGAGACTTCATATCTCTCAATTCGGGCATTTGCTTGAAATATTAACTTCAACTCCTGGAACATCTCATATGCTCCATGACGTTCAAAACGTCGTTGAAGTCCCGATTCTAAGCCGTAAAGCATGGCACACTGAACTATCGAGTAGTCATCAGCTTTGCTCTGCCAGACGTTCATAACATCTGGCGTTGCTCCAGCAGCAGGCCTGTCACCCAGCGGTGCTTCCAGGACGTAATTCTTCTGTGCAGCAATGAGGATAATCCTCAGGTTACGGACCCAGTCCGTGTAATTGCTACCATCATCTTTCAACTTTGCTTTCTCAAGGAATGCATTAAAATTCAACGGAACAATAGCACGAGCCATCTATCTACAATCAATATAAACAAGCAAGATACTATCAGGTACTAAGTTCATGATAAGTTTAAGTTCAGTTAATCAAATTACTTAGGACTCCCACTTAGATAGACATCCCTCTAATCTTCTAAGTGATCACGTGATCCAAATCAACTAAACCATAACCGATCATCACGTGAGATGGAGTAGTTTTCAATGGTGAACATCGTTATGTTGATCATATCTACTATATGATTCACGCTCGACCTTTCGGTCTCCGTGTTCCGAGGCCATATCTGTATATGCTTGGCTCGTCAAGTATAACCTGAGTATTCTGCGTGTGCAACTGTTTTGCACCCGTTGTATTTGGACGTAGAGCTTATCACACCCGATCATCACGTGGTGTCTGGGCACGACGAACTTTGGCAACGGTGCATACTCAGGGAGAACACTTCTTGATAATTTTAGTGAGAGATCATCTTATAATGCTACCGTCAATCAAAGCAAGATAAGATGCATAAAAGGATAAACATCACATGCAATCAATATAAGTGATATGATAAGGCCATCATCATCTTGTGCTTGTGATCTCCATCTCTGAAGCACCGTCATGATCACCATCGTCACCGGCGCGACACCTTGATCTCCATCGTAGCATCGTTGTCGTCTCGCCAATCTTATGCTTCCACGACTATCACTACCGTTTAGTAATAAAGTAAAGCATTACATCGCGATTGCATTGCATACAATAAAGCGACAACCATATGGCTCCTGCCAGTTGCCGATAACTCGGTTACAAAACATGATCATCTCATACAATAAAATCAGCATCATGCCTTGACCATATCACATCACAACATACCCTGCAAAAACAAGTTAGACGTCCTCTACTTTGTTGTTGCAAGTTTTACGTGGCTGCTACGGGCTTAAGTAAGAACTCATCTCACCTACGCATCAAAACCACAACGATAGTTCGTCAAATAGACTCCGTTTGAACCTTCTCAAGGACCGGGCGTAGTCACACTTGGTTCAACTAAAGTTGGAGAGACAGTCTTCCGCAAGCCATCTGTGTGCAAAGCACGTCGAGGGAACCGGTCTCGCGTAAGAGTACGCGTAAGGTTGGTCCGGATCGTCTCACCCAACAATACCGCCAAACCAAAGTATGACATGCTGGTAGGCAGTATGACTTGTATCGCCCACAACTCACTTGTGTTCTACTCGTGCAAATAACATCAAACCATAAAACCTAGGCTCGGATGCCACTGTTGGGGAACGCAGTAATTTCAAAAAATTTCCTACGCACACGCAAGATCATGGTGATGCACAGCAACGAGAGGGGAGAGTGTTGTCTACGTACCAACGCAGACCGACTGCGGAAGCGATCACACAACGTAGAGGAAGTAGTCGTACGTCTTCTTCCCGATCCGACCGATCCAAGCACCGTTACTCCGGCACCTCCGAGTTCTTGGCACACGTTCAGCTCGATGACGTTCCTCGGGCTCCGATCCAGCAAAGCGTCGAGGAAGAGTTCCCTCAGCACGACGGCGTGATGACGATCTTGATGTACTACCAACGCAGGGCTTCGCCTAAGCACTGTAACGGTACGACCGAGGTGGAATTTGGTGGCAGGGGGCACCGCACACGGCTAAGGAACGATCTCAAGGATCAACTTGTGTGTCTTGGGGTGCCCCCTGCCCCCGTATATAAAGGTTGGAGGAGGGGGAGCCGGCCGGCCAAGGAGAGGGAGGCGCAGGGGAGTCCTACTCCCACCGGGAGTAGGACTCCTCCCTCCAATCCTAATTCAATTAGGACTCTCGGGGAGAAAGGAGAAAGAGGGGGGGCCGGCCCCTTCTCCTAGTCCTACTAGGACTTGGGGAAAGGGGGGGCGCCGGCCAGCTTGGGCTTGTCCCTTTTCTCTTTTTCCACTAAGGCCCAATAGGCCCATTAGTCTCTCGGGGGGTTCCGGTAACCCTCCCGGTATTCCGGTAAAATCCCGATTTCACCCGGAACACTTCCTATGTCCAAACATAGGCTTCCAATATATCAATCTTTATGTCTCGACCATTTCAAGACTCCTCGTCATGTCCGTGATCTCATCCGGGACTCCGAACAACCTTTGGTACATCAAAATGCATAAACTCATAATAACTGTCATCGTAACGTTAAGCGTGCGGACCCTACGGTTCGAGAACAATGTAGACATGACCGAGACACGTCTCCGGTCAATAACCAATAGCGGGACCTGGATGCCCATATTGGCTCCTACATATTCTACGAAGATCTTTATCGGTCAGACCGCATAACAACATACGTGGATCCCTTTGTCATCGGTATGTTACTTGCCCGAGATTCGATCGTCGGTATCCAATACCTAGTTCAATCTCGTTACTGGCAAGTCTCTTTACTCGTTCCGTAATACATCATCTCACAACTAACATATTAGTCGCAGTGCTTGCAAGGCTTATGTGATGTGCATTACCGAGAGGGCCCAGAGATACCTCTCCGACAATCGGAGTGACAAACCCTAATCTCGAAATATGCCAACCCAACATCTACCATTGGAGACACCTGTAGTACTCCTTTATAATCACCCAGTTACGTTGTGACGTTAGGTACTACCCAAAGTGTTCCTCCGGTAAACGGGAGTTGCATAATCTCATAGTTATAGGAACATGTATAAGTCATGAAGAAAGCAATAGCAACATACTAAACGATCGGGTGCTAAGCTAATGGGATGGGTCATGTCAATCAGATCATTCAACTAATGATGTGACCTCGTTAATCAAATAACAACTCTTTGTTCATGGTTAGGAAACATAACCATCTTTGATTAACAAGCTAGTCAAGTAGAGGCGTACTAGTGACACTCTGTTGGTCTATGTATTCACACATGTACTATGTTTCCGGTTAATACAATTCTAGCATGAATAATAAACATTTATCATGATGTAAGGAAATAAATAATAACTTTCTTATTGCCTCTAGGGCATATTTCCTTCAGGCGTGTGGCCTGATGTTTTCAAAAAAAACCTCGGAGTATATATATTTCACAAAAAAGGCCCTGTCGACCTCTATGACCAGAGGGCCCCGCCTGTAAAATGAAGAGGAAAAAGGTAACGTCCAGGTTTCGAACCTGGAACAACTGGCTAAGAGCATTACTAGTAGTACCCCTAAACTCTCAAACCCTCAAAAATAACCGCTTTTTTGCGGGTTGCAACAAAAAAACGCAAAGACTAGAACCCCTAAACCCTCAAACCCTCAAAAAAAGTAAGGGTCCAACCCTCAAACCCAATTTCAAACCGTAGAAGTGAGGGTTGGAGGGGGCGCTCGACACCAGCCCGCACTCCCTTCCCCCGTCGCGCGGGAGGGAAGTTTCCCGTCCCCAACCATGCACTTCCTCCCTCCCAAGCCGCCGGCCGTCGCTCGCCGCCAATCCGGCCGGTCCCCCGCCTCCCCTCGACGCCGCCGCCGTCCCGCCCCTGCGCCACACTCTCCGCCACCGGATCCGCCGTTCCCGCCGCTTCCCACCCCACGCCCCAGCCCCCGGCCGCCCCGTCCCGCGCCCCGCCCCCCGGCCTCCCGCCCCGCCGCGTCCCGCCCCCCGCCCGCCCGCCTCAGCCGTCGGGCCCCGCCCCCGCCCCCCAGTCGGCTCCCGCCCCCAGCCGCCTCCCGCCTCCCAGCTGCCTCCCGGCCCCCAGCGGCCAGAGGCAGGCCGGCCTAAGGCCTCCTCGAGCCGCCGCGCTAGAGGCCAGGCGGGCCAGAGGCAGTCGCGCCGCCGCCCCGAGCTCCCCGTAGGTATGCTTCCTTTTCTTTCTTTTTGTTTTATTTTTTTTCCTTTTTGATTCATTGTTGGCACTCACCATTTATTGTTTGTTGTATTATGTAGATGGAGGTGAACAACAACGACATGGACTAGTTGTCCGATTCGTCGGGTTGGTCGTCATCCGACGATTCGGACATCGACGAGTTGTTGCAAGACGACGACGTCGAGCTGATGAGCCTCATCATCGACGTGCAATCCTTTGAAAACCGCATGAAGCTGATGGATCAGAGGAGAGGGTCGAAGATGGGGCGAGTCACCATCTACCGGAACCGCGCTCTCGGACACGAGCATTTGATGGAAGACTACTTTGCGGAGGTACCTACATACCCTCCTCGTCTCTTCCGCAGAAGGTACCGAATGCGGCGTAGTTTGTTTGTGAAGATTGTCACCGATTTTGAGGCCGCCTCCTATTACTTTAAACGTCGTAGATCCGCCGCCGGTATCATGGGGTTTATTGCATATCAAAAGATATCGGCGGCAATGCGGGTACTCGCTTATGGCATACCCACGGATTATACCGACGAGTATCTTCGCATTGGGCAAGATACAACCACGGAGTCAGTCCGTATCTTTGTTTTACTTTTCTATGTCCTATTTGATTCGAACAATTAGTGTAATTTGCTCAAACATTGTTGTAATAATTTGAATGGTTATTGTTTTATTCGGTGTTGTAATAATAACTAGAATGATTATTGTTTTATGTCAAATGTGATGGAATTTGTGATATGTCATATGATGAAATGTGATGAAATGTGTGATATGTGAAATGATAGATTTAAAGGTTGGGGTTGAGGCAAAGACTAGAACCCTCAAATCCAACCCTTAAAGCAGTTTAAAGGTTGGGTTTGAGGGTTCTAGTCTTTGCCCCTGTTTTTCAACCCTTAAAAGTATCAAAAAGTGGCATTTCTCAACCCTTAAAACTGCTATAAGGATTTAGGGGTTCTACTAGTAATGCTCTAAAGAACATATAAGTCTAACCACTCCAGTGCTCACGCTACATTTTATATTTCGATAGCAAACCGGTATATATGTAGTAGGGACGCACCTGAAGCTTAATTTTTTTTGAGCAAAACCTTAAGCTTAAATGGGTACAGATATCGCCGCCCATTTTCCACGAGCTATTTTTTATAATATATTTATAAATGTAAGTAATGAAACTTATGTTGTGCTAAAAAAGTAGTAATAAAAATTATGTTCAAAATTTTATGTGTTATAAATTTTATACAAACAATCCATGATTAGTAAATAGATACATTTAAATATACACCCATGCATTTTATAAAATAGTTAGTTAATATGGACATTTAAAATGTATATTAAATAAAAATATTCATGTATTATTTTAAAAGTATTGTCATATTTTTTAAAACTACTTACATACAAAACAAATTACTTAATTTTAGAACCTGTTCACGTATTATTTCAAAAACATCGGTGTATCGAAAAATAATATTTATCAATTATAAAAATGTTGGTATAATTAAAAATAATACAAATTTTTTAAATTACGTCTGAAAATATTAATTTAACTATCCAAAGATTGCAAAAATTACGCACATTTGTATAGTTCAATGCTTGTATAATTATAAATATTCATAACATTAAATTTAAACTGTTGATATGAATATTCAAGCATGTCTAATATTTAAGTTATATAATTGTTTTGAATATAAGTCATGAGTAAAAATTATACACATGTGAATATTCATAGATTTATGTAAAAGGTTTGTATTCATCATTTGAAAATTTAAATATAATCCGTGAGTGTATACATTTTTCGTATTCTTTATTATTTTTATTTACATAATTTTAAATATATGTGTTAACTACATATTATATATATAATACACTGTTTTATATTTAAATGTGTTTGTTTATATAATATTTATAATGCATAAATGTTTTAACATAATTTTTGTTACTTGCGTTTCAGAAATATCTTTAAAAATAGCTCGTGTAAAATGGGCCGCAATATCTGCAGCATTATCTCCACATGCGTGCTTGCTAAATATATATTACGTTGTTATCCATATGAAACAGCATGACTTGAACGGTTTAGTTGTTAACGAGCTTGGTTTCAAGCTTCTGGTCGTGGGTTCTAGTCATGGACAAAGTATTTTTCCGCTTACTTTTGTAAGCGGTACCCACTGTGTATAGAGGTGCAAAATGTCACATCCACAGACACTTTTTTGTGAAAAATATATATTCGAGGGGGTTTTCACAAAAACCAGTCCCTAGTCATCAGAGATTCCATATACAAATGGGATAAGCACTGTATTTGCACCGTCGAATCAAGTTTTTGTACCACTTCGATGTACACCGCGACTTCTAGCACCAAAGTGACCCCAAGTTCTAACACCACTAGTGTAATTGACTCCTAATATATATATCTATGTACCCCAGTTGTAAACCGTGAGTTGATCAATAAAGTATTATAAGGCTCGATACGAGCCTTTGGCAATACGCCGGAGTCTCGTGTGCGTGAGTTGTGCATCGAAGGATCGATCAAGTCGGTCACGTAGCTAGCTAGCTTACGGCTACTAGCAACAAGTACTAGCATATACATCATGTCAAGGAATCGATCAGGTTGAGTTGTGCTAGCTTGTGCACATACGTATTGGAGATCAAGCTTTCTTGTGGTGTGGTGTATCTTGGCGTAAAGTTATCTCGACGAAAGTGCATCATCAAGGTTCATTGTTCGTGGTCGATCGTCATCGTTGCCGGAAAATACTCGGCGTCAGGTCTGGGCCAACAGTCACCATGCTGCCGCCATGCAAGACAAGATCCTTCATTCGACAACGGCCGGCCTCGGGTTCGACGCCAGGACCAACGAGTGCAAGGTCGTGCGGCTGTTCACCGGCGACAGTGGGACACCCAGCGAAGCATTTACCAGGGCCAGGTGCGAGGTGCACACCCTTGGGGGAGACCGCTGGAGGCCCATCTCCGTCGAAGGCGTGCCATGCAAGTTCGCCGGCTGGGGCAGCGCTGTTCGGGGGTGTGTGCCACAAACCGCCGGCGGTGTTCGCCGAGGGGTGTCTGCACTGGCTCATCCACCCAAAGTTTCACTTAGCAGCCGCGGTGCTGTCTTTCTCCGTCGCGGACGAGACGTTCAGCTGGGTCCGGGCACCGCCCTTCGACTGGGAAGGAGCGCACCTGACAGAGCTCGACGGCCGGCTGTGCATGGTCCGGGAGGACCTCCTCCCTCGTGCTTCTCTTCTTAGTTCGTTGGAGATCAGGGAATATAATGGTGACTGGTCGCTGGAGCATCGCGTGGACTTGGTACGGCTTGGTTATAAAACAGGACATCTGCTGACTGTGCCACAGTATATCAGAGTTGTTGGCAAACAAGGAAAGAAGATGATCCTTGCCACGTCCTTTGGCAGGGTTTTCGCCTATGATCTCATGTCTCAAACCCTAGAACTAATCCTTCGACTCAGGGGAATTTCTCGTTATGAAACTGAGCGACCTGTTGCAAAAATCTCTTTGTTTAAAGAGCGCCTTACTCCAGTGCAGAGGCACAGTGCTCAACATCAATGAAGAGTGCACATCATGAACAATCAACAAAGGATACCTCACCGAGCGGGGTGACACCACACCTATGTTACTACCCACTATGAAAATAGTAATATAGTATAAGGAAATGTGTATCTCTACTTCTAATGGAGGAGTTGGTAGCCTGGTACTCCGGTTTTATTTTCGTCCGGTTTTATTTCATCCCACCTCCCACCACTCCGTACTACTGGTTTTTCTCTCTCCCATTAAAAAACCAAATTCCATTAAGGGGGTCTTTTTCGTGCATGTTTTGGCAGGTGCATATTCAATTCAATCACATTAATAACAAGTAATTAATTATGCAGAAAACACCCCTTATATGTGAGATCACCTTCCTAAAAGATAAGCTATTTCTCCATAAAAAATCGCTAATCACGCTCTATGCCATTTATTATTATCATTATCTCTACTATTAATTGACAATCAATCACAAGTTTATTGTGAATGTTTATATTTTTTCATATAAAGTTAGTCAAACTCTACAAAGCTTGACTTTGACCAAACCTTATATGCGGACTAAAAAGAAACGGAGGGAGTATATTTTTTCTTATAGGCGTACGCATCAACGCCCCTGCGTAGGGACGCCATGCGCGACACCATGGAAGATGCCGTGGCCAGGCTAACACGAGTGCGATACTCGAGAATGCCAGGACATGGATCACGGCGACGAGGACGGCGGTGGAGGAAGGCGGGTCGTCGGACCGCCACGTACAGATGTTCATGGACTCGGTCACGGTTTATCTCTACTTCTAATGTCTGAGTTGGTAGTGTCGCGTCACGGTTTATTTTCTCCTCACCTCCCACCACCTCTTCTACTGGTTTATTTTCACCTCCACATCCTACTGCTACTCTCCATGCTGTTTTTTTTCATTTGCACGTTCCCATAGATTTATTTCCGAACTAAAACCCACCTTTTTTTTTCATACGGGTCTTTCCATGCGGGCACATGTTTTATGGGGAAAGAATCAATCTCGCCTCACCTCCCACCACCCCCTCCCACTCAATTTTTTCCCTCATATTAAAAAACCAAACCCCACTAAAAACCGTAGGCTGCGCCGAGTAAATTTTGAAAAAGTGGCGCGTTGATTTGGCTGCCAAATAAAAGAAATCATGGTCTTGATTTTGGCTATCAAAAATAAAGAATCGCCTTAATTAGGCTTCAAAAACCGAAACGATTGGCTCCACACAATGCCGCTCCCCCGGTTTGATAATTCTTTATACGATACTCCTATATGACATGGAAGGAAACACCCCGCCTTAATTGTCATGATTTGTTTCCTTTTTCTTTTGATGAGAGGGACATGATTTGTTTCCTAATATGCCCATTAACGATTACGTTCACACAACCTGGACGCGATCCCTTCGATCCCTTTTGATACTTCTCTATCCCAGACCCAGACCTAGGCTGAACACACGACGTGGATCCCCAAGACGCCGCCGCCGTCGCCACGGACCCCCACACGCCGCCGGTGCCATGGATCCCACGGATCCACGTGACATGGGGGAGAGGAGGATGCACGTCGCCGTGCCCGCCGTTGGCCTCTCTGCACATGTACCAGCGCCATCCTCCCAACGCTCCCGCCGGCGGCCGTCCTCCACCCCGTGCTGCGACGGGCCCCGGGCCTCCGTCAACCCCGTGGAGGACGTTGTGGTTGTTGTCGTCGTGGCTGCACTACGTCCCTCCGCATGCATATGAGGCCGGCTGCGGCGAGTTCATCGAAAGCGTCCACCAGTTCGTGTTGGTAGTGGGAATGCAGAGATGACTTCTATTTTCCTTCAATTGCATCTAATACCTATTAACCCTGCTAGCTGGGGCTCTGATGAGGTTGTGCATTTTTAGAGGACGAGTCAAGAGATTGACGAGAAAGATTTGATGAGGTTGTGTTGTGCATTTGCATCTAATTCTTTACGATGTCTCTACAGGTTCCAAGAATGAGAAGAAAATGCAAGAGCGAGAGGCGCAGTGTTTTAGGTTGCACTGTTGCGTTCTTTTATCATGGGAGCAATTGATGTACCTCTCTGAATCTGAATGTCCCAAGGTATTACTGCCCAACAGCATGAATGGGCTGATCAGGGATGTTTTGCCGTAGTATTCATTTTGTGTACCATTACCTGGTAGTTGAACATGAGATTGAGTTACTATATTTCCTTTGTTTAATCATACAGAGGGGGCTGCTCCACACAAGTAGTTCTAGGTGAGTTGGCTAACTCGATATCAATGTGATTAGGTGATGGCCCAAGATACCCAGTTCACAGAATAAGGAATTTTCCTTCTTTCAAAATACAAAATTTTCTACATTCAAAATTTTGATAATATTTCTAATGTATTGACATGGGAAGATTATTTTATAATCATATGCAGGCGCCCAGGATCTTCGACATTGCCGGTCACTATGCTGGGTCAGGCAGCGCCAACGACCTGCCCAGGTTCCGCTTCCTATGCAAGGCCAACGTCGCCGCCATGGAGGTGGCCCTCAGGATCGCCAACGTCAACCCTTACAAGGTGGTAAGTCCTGACGGTTTCAGTTACCAGAAGTTGCAACATTCGTATACTTGCTTTCCAGCATTTCAGTTTTGTGTCTGACCGTCAACTAACGAAAAGGCGCTTACTTACCGCAGATTATTTTTCGGCGACAGCGTGCACAACATTCAGGCAAGCATGGGATTGGCCTCCAAAGAGTGCTGGTAAGTCATTGCTTGACATGCAAACCCTTCACACAGTAATGGATGCAATGGGTGCTGGCATTGTGATATTCATTAGCTTAAAATCCTAGCCTGAGAAAGCTAATTTAGCACAAAGTTTATGAATTATGTTCCTTACTCTATTAGAGAAGAATGTGTTGATTAATATCCCTCACTGCCTTTTAAGTCTTTCATTTCTCCATGGCAACGCATGTGCGTAGTGCTGTCGTGGTAGAGCGTGGGATGAAAGGTGGGTCCAGTAATAAAACCAGGAGGTACTACCGCCCTTGTCCCTTGCTGTTAGCCTGGCACGATGGTGTCATGGGCGGCGCTTCGTCCCCCTAGATGGCGACCGCGGATCGACACAAACAGGAGGGGAGGGGTTGGCAGGGGACTCCTTGACGGTCCGTGAGCAAGAACATTGTGAGGAAGAAAGGGCATCACAGCGAAGGTGAGGTGGGCATCAACGACGCAGCCAGGCCCCGGGCAACAGCAAGGGACCCCGCCTTATCGCTCCATGGCCTCGTGGCCGAGGGGCCAGGCGGGTCCTCACCGCCTTCCACACCAGTGGCATGGACAGGGTGGTGTATACCGGTTGAATCTTGGAGTGAATAATTAGTTGTAGAAATAATTTCGTTCCTGCTGTGCAGTTGCAAATTTTTATTGTCCATCAGTTGTAATTAGTTGTAGATAATTTTTTCACACAAATGAGTTATTTTAATTTTTACTGTTGGGTCAGTAAGTTATATTCTTTTTAAAATTGTATCAGAACACAGTCATAGGCCACATGCGGCGTACATGTTGTCAATTACAATGATATTTTGATCAATATCTATATATCTAAGTTCGTTGTAGTTACCACTTGAAAGATATAGGAGTTTGTGAAGGAATTTAAAAATTAAAGGAAGCACCTATTGGTTAAAGTCAGAAAACTTCACTCTATTAAAAAAATCTAGCATCCAATATGCACTAAGTTTATTCTTCACAAGTACCCATGAGTATGTGTTACCGGTTCATAAATATGCAAATGAGAAGCAGAGTAAGGTAAAGAAATGAGTGGACTGAGATAGACGGCAGAGAAGGTAGAACAATGTTGTCTTGTTGATAGGGTATAAAATGTAAGATTTGATTCTGAGTAAAAAGGACCAATGAAGGAAAGGATGAATTAGAACAGATACAATTAGAGGGACATTCATGTTATCCCGTGGCAACGCACGGACATTAAGCTAGTGTTATTAGTGTATGTTACTCTCCATTGTGGCTAGTCTTATGCTATGGAAAGGGTCAAATTTAGTAATTGATGCATGCCATTAATTGGCTCTTGCATGAGACAGTCACAATTAATTAGTTTTTCATACCCATTAGGCTGGTCATAGTGGGGAGTAACTTATACTAGTGTCATGCATATGACACTAGTCTAAGTTACTATCTTCATATTGCAAAGTATCATAGGAGTGGTGTCATAGATGGCTTCATTTATTAGCCTATAGACTCATTTTACCTCGGGAAACGTTATGTTACAGTAACATATTATGTTACTCCAAACACCTCTTTCCTCATTAAATACTTGTCACGTAAACAAAATTGCCTTGGGATGTGTTAATTTACTACCTAAGTTACCCCCACTATGACCAGCCTTACCATGTATGGTCGCCGGTGATTAAAAAATTAATGTAAAAAGTGAGGACGATTTCAGGTATGTCAGGATTGTTTCACAATATTGCTGAATAATATTCATCTTGCGGGGCGAGGTATACACATCACAAAGTGAAAAATAACTAAGATCACATTTTATACTATCCGGCCACCTTCATTTGTATATAGGAAAATTAGTCACTAAAAGTGTGACCGGCCTTAATTTTATTTAAAATACTAGATAGTACCTTGAAAATAAAACATTACAAAAATACATAAGAATGTCCTAGTTATACATATAAACTTTTGGGACGATGTTTTGTATTCTTCAAACGTATCAAATACCTTAAAAGAATCAGAGAGTATATAGGTACCCTTTTTGTTTCATTAGGTATATACATACACTTGGGTATCTTGATACACAACTATGGTTAAAATGTCAACAAAAAAACATATGTGGATATCAACATGCATTCATACATTCGTAAGAGAAAGAAACGAGTACAAATTGGGATACAACACATGACACATATGCAAGAAAGCGTGAATATGATGCTCGGAGCAGAGGAACAAACGATTCTCGGCCCAAACAGAGCAAACACCACAGCAAAATCTACCAAGCCCGAAACTACACAGGCGGGCCGAACCAAGATGACGTCCAACATCGCTAAAAGCCAATACAGGCGGATGCCGCGAGCGAGCAAAATAGTGCATTTATGAAGGAGAACGACAGCGTGACGCCGTCCCCATCCGATCCAAGGAATCCGACCTTAGTGTTTCCCCTCTACTCGAAGAGGACCTTAGTTTTTTTTTAAAAGAGGACCTTAGTTAGATTTAGCAATGTACGTATACAGACAGCTTTTTTGTTTTCGGACGAACCAGTCGTCTCCGCGCACCGGCTGCCTCCCGGTTGGCGTGAGGCGACCAAATCGACGGTGTCACCGTCGACGATGAGCATGCATGTATGTACGCATGTGCAGCATGCACTGGTGTTCCAGATTAACAAGTGATTTCTTAATTAATGACACGACACGGTCCGTCACTAAGACGCAATTACGACCGCCAACGGCGAGAAAAGATCGTTTTATACCACTTACAAAACCATTGATCGCGACGATGTTAGGCCCTCACACTTGGTCGCTGGCTGGAGGAAGAACCGAGCGGAGCTGTCAACTTCGCTCGCTGCACCAATTAAACTGGCTTCATTTCGGCCTGGTATGCTCAGGCGGCAGAGCAGCGACCTAGCGCGGGCATTGGATGAAGAAATCGAGGGAGAGGGAGTGACTGGTGCCCATCCAGGGAGGCGGGAATACGAACACGAGTCATGGGGAGCCACATGGGTTGTCGTAGCTAGCTCGGAGGCATGTTGAGCTGCCGAAGAGTGCACGCACACAAACTGTTTGACGGAATGGTGGCCGCTACGGGAGGTCCTTAGGTAGCATGGTAGCACTACGTCGGAGACGAGCGAGGTGTCTGAGGTCGCACTCTAACGCTCGTGACGCCCGCGTCGGCGTCGGCGTCGGCTCCTCCCTTCCACCCCCGCGGCGACGTACTGCCTGGCGCAGCAAACGAGATAGCATCAGAACTCAGCGGAGCTCACCACGACTCCTCTGCTTTCATATACGGATACACCACACATCACTGGTGTATTGGAGCAAGTTAGCATGCCCAATTCATTGCAGGCACACTACGATTTATTAATGCCGAGAGCTCATGGGCATATAAATACATGGAGCTAGCTACTGGTTGGTTTGTTTCAGAGGATTTAACATTGCAGCCATAGTCGCTGGCCTCGTCTCCCTGCTGCTATCGTAGGCGGTCGAGGCCTTCTCGGACCTGGTCGCACTGGCGGAGCTTAGTGCAAGCAAAACTGGGCTGTGGCTGCAAACCAATGTGCCTTTAGGCAGAAATGGGTCATGGAGAAAAAAAACGTTGGGCTTTCTTCAAGCTGGCCCGCTCAGTCATTTTGATGTAGCTCCGCTACTGCCTGGTCAGTCAGTCGACAAGAACAACGCGTCTGTCTTGCGGCTGTGGTAACAGGGCTGTGACCTGGAACACTTGCCACGGCCATCGGTTCGATCTTAGATGCTCCTCGCAAAAAAAAAATCCATGGCAGACGAGGACGGCAGAATCGTAGATGAAGATAAATATGCCGTGCGGGGTTGACATGTCAGTGAGAGTAGCCTGTGATCCCAGCCGGGATATATTTTTTCAGGTGCGCCAAACAGGTGTAAGGTTAAGATTGACCAAGATCGATGAATATAGGGTGTAGACTTCGGGGTTTCAGAGGTGGGGGTTCATTTGCGACGAGCTCTACAAAATCGAGGTTTAAAACAGACTTCACTCGCCTGACTGATGCATCTTCATCTGCACCAGCATGAGCGCCCCAGTGACTGCTTCACAAAATTCCGTCACTAGAGCAGTTTTCTGGATATCTGAGTTGAGGCGCAGGCTTGGTATTTGGACTTTGGCGTTGTATTCCATGACAACGCCCCGAAGAGGGGATGGACTAGAGCATCACTAGAGCAGTTTTCTGGATATCCAAGTCGAGGCGCCGTCGCAAAGACCGAAATGATGTACTAGAGTTTGCACCCGATGCCCTGGCGCGGGGATGGACTAGAGTTTTCACCTGGTGCCTTGGCGCGGGGATTAGTACCACAACGACGTGGTCAAGAGGGATGCGACACCTATGGGTGTCGCAGGTGCTGACGTCGAAGCGTGGAGCTTTTGTTCAGAATCCCACCCGCACCACATCAACGTACTAAGGTCTCCACTTCAACCCGAGGGAAGCGTCAGCACCAGACCGGGGCCTTTATACCAGGGAACCACCGTTGCCAAAGCACCGGCGGCACCAAGATGGTCATCGACGTCCAAAACCTCTTCCTTAATTAATCTATTTTTTGGTGGTAAAAACTTGTATTGCTCATATCATAAATTACAATCAACGGCGTTAAGACCGATGGCTACTTAGGGCCAGATCCAAGCAAGGTCATACATTATTAGGGAAAACCTTATACACAGACGGCATAAAAACAGGCGCTGCTGCTAAGTAGTAGCAGCGCGGCTACGGAAAGCTCACTACTGGTGCAAACTTAGCAGTAGCACGTGACGCTTAAACAGCACTGCTACAAAAATCCACCGACAGTACACAACGACATAAGTTTACCAGTAGCGCGGCGCCAGGGAGCCCGCTGCTGCTAATGCCATAGTAGCAGCGCGCTTTTTTGTCACTTCGCTGCTGCTAATTTTGAAATTGTGCACAGGGTTGGCCCGTTTAGCAGTAGCGCGTGACAGGAAAGCGCGCTGTTGCTACGCTCTTAGCAGCAGCGCGCTTTCTCTCCCGCGCTACTGCTAAGACGCAGCACCCACTACCTTTTCCACCTCCCCCTCCCCATCTCCTCTCCTCCCTTTCCCCTACCTCCCACATCCTCCCTCTCTCACTCTTCTTCTTCCTCAATACTTCTTCCCCCATTACTCTCCCTCTTCTACCTACCTTTCTCTCTCTTCATTACTCCTAACTATAACTACACCACCTCCATTAATTCATCTCCTTTCTCTTTTTCCTCCCCCCTCCACTAGTTGAAGTTGTCTCCTCCCAAATTAGCTAGCTAGGTAGATGTAGCATTTAGTTAAGTGACCTATTTGCCCCCCCCCTAACTAGATATTTCTTTGTCAAGAAGAGCTTTGTGCATTTTTGACCTCCCTACATCATCATCTCCACCGTGTGCTCGATCTCGAGATAAAGGTGTGATTAATATTTCATGCTTTTGCAAAATGGAAATATGTTTATGCATGTGTGTGTGATATTTTTATGGAAATTGTGTGTGTGGCATGAGTTGACGCCAAATTGTGCATTTGAGTTGCCTATGTTTTGCCGAAATGTCGATTTATTTCCGTTTCGGCGAATTCCGGGCAAACTCTAGATCTATATATGTCCTATTTTTAAGGAAGGTCATGCCGAATTTTTGTATGACTTTGATGAATGCACGCATTTTTATAATCAATTTGTTTATTATTACCGTGCAGAGTTGACGATGGTCAGTCGAACGATGGTGGACAGGTGGTTGCGGTCGGTGGTGCAGGACATGAAGGAAAATAACCTGACAGAGGTTTTATGTCCGTGTCGAAAATGCAAAGGAATAGTTTGGCTTGACCCCCATGTCGATGGTCGTGTCGAAGCGCACCTACTCATGACTGGTTTCATGGATGGCTATACTCGGTGGATAACTAAAGATGAGGATGACGATGTTGAGGATGCCGACGGGGCAGGCAATGATGACACGGGGCAAGACGAAGAGATGATCGATAATGGTGGCGGGGAAGAGGCCGGACATGGCGGCAGAGAAGGGGCCGGACATGGCGGCGGAGAGAACGGCATGGACTCCACGCAGCAGAGTTCGTCGGTACTAAGTTCAATCGTGCGGGACCCTCATGTTCAAGCATTGCTTCGCAAGGAGACGAGTACTGAGAGAGCTGCTTCTAGAGAGGAGGCTAAGCTGGAGCAACTGGTGGTAGACTCGAACACTCCATTGTATGATGGTTGCAATCCTGAGGTGACCCGCTTGAGTTTCACGCTCCAAGTGCTGAAGACGAAGGCTAAAAACAAATGGACCGACACTAGCTTCGATGAGCATCTCAAGTACCTAAAGGATGTTCTTCCCGAGGGTAATCTATGTCCTAGTAGTGTTGATGAGGCCAAGAAGATCGTGTGCCCTCTTGATCTGCCACACGTTAGATACCATGCATGCATCAACGATTGCATAATTTATCGGAAGGAGCACGCGGAAAAAACAAGTTGTCCGGTGTGCAATGCTTCTCGATACAAGAAGGCCGGGAAGAAATGTCCCCAGAAAGTGGTATGGTACTTACCGATCACTCCCCGTCTCCAGAGGTATTTTGTAGATCCCAAGGAAGCAAAGCTAATGCGCTGGCACGCGGAGAGGAAGAAGCCCGACGATGGAGATGATCCGAAGCTGAGACACGTCAAGGATGGAAGCCAGTGGAGAGCGTTGAACAGCTTCTATCGGTATTTTGAATGTGATGCAAGGAACATCGTGCTCGGCGCGTGTACCGATGGCATGAATCCGTTTGGCAACCAGAGCACCAACCATAGCACATGGCCCGTGGCATACTCAGATCGAATCTCGCAGGGAACTGCACGTGGCATACTCAGATCGATGCAGCGACTTTGACAGAGCAAACTTGATAGTGCTACAACACCTATACGAGGTAGATCCTTTCATGGCACTGCACAAAGAAATTATCGCAAAGAAGTATCGTGACCGGGGGATATGCAGGACGGACGCCGAAGTTACTAGAGAGCACAACTCCACTTTCCTACATTGGTTCAAAGAGCATATTATTGCTAATCCCCCGGAGGAGAGCTCTAAGGATGGATTGCTCATATACGCCTTAGCACATGGCCCCTCGCCTAACCTCATAACCTATCAGGCATATGATATCAATGGATACACGTTCTACACGGAGGCCAAAGATATGGACAGTGATGAATATCAGAACTCAGGGGTGACGATGGAATGCATGACCGGCAGCGACAACGGAGGAACTAAACGATTTTATGGAAGGGTCGAGGAGATCTGGGAGCTTGACTACTCTGTACTGCGCAACACAACGATGTTCCGTATCAGATGGGCTAAGAATGTCGAAGGAGAAAGCCGGATTTTCACTACCATGACTATACCCGACGCCAAGAGCACTACCGTGAATGCTATCGCAAAAAACGAGCCATGGGTACACGCTAAGCACGTGACACAATGCTTCTTCATAACCGACCCATGCAATCCCAGTCGTGTTGTCGTGAGGAAAGGCAAAAGAAACATCATTGGAATGGATGGAGTCGCCAACGAGGAAGACTACAATCAGTACGGCAATCCAATGAGGGAAGATGACGATGATGATGAAGTATACGTCAAAAGAAGAATCAATACTACATTACCAAAGAAAAATCGTACTCCATGGAAAAGGCAAAGTCACAATGAAGGGCTCAATTATTCTTCGACGAACAAGAAGGGAAAGAAGCTGACTCAAAAACGAAAACGTCAGCGCTGAGGAATCGGTCAAATGATGTAATATATATATATATATATATATATATATGTTCCTATTTTGTATACACACTTAATTAGCCATTATTATGCATGGGTCCAATGATGTAATATATATATGTTCCTATTTTGTATACACATTTAGCCATTATTATGCAAGGGTTCAATGATGTAATATATATGTTCCTATTATGCCGAGGAAAAGAAAAAAGGGAAACTGGTTATAGCAGTAGCGCTTTAGTGAAAAAGAGCTACAGCTAGTCAAGGTAGCAGTAGCGGTTTCTGCAGAAAATCGCTATAGCTGCTCGTAATAGTAGTAGCGCGTTTCGTGTAAACGCGCTACTGCTACGTCCACTTAACCCAAAATTCTCCCTCTCCCTGCTTCATCCCGCCTCTTTTCCCCCAAATCCCCACTCTCTCTTCCCCGGCCCCGTCGCACCGCCGCGCCCGCCCCCGACCTAGGCGCGCTCGCCCCCGACCCCGGCGCGCTCAACCCCGACCCCGCCGCGCCCGACCCCGACGCGCTCGCCCCCGACCCCGCTGCCCCCGACCCAGGCGCGCTCGCTCCCGACACCGGCGCTCGCCCCCGACCCGTCGGCCCTCGCCTCCCTTCTCTGCTTCCTCCCCTCCCAACCTTGGCCGTCGTCGGGCCTGCCTCCTCGTCCTGCACCCTCTGTAAACCAACCCCCCCTCTCTCTGCTAGCTAGGGTTAATTTACTTAGGTTTTAGTTATGTTAATTAGGTTGCCTATTTAGTTATGAATTTAGATAGGTTTCAAAATTTGCTGAATTTATATGCAAATTTGAACTGGACATGTGATATGTGGATATATCATGTTTTGGACATGTCATGTTTTGGTAAATGATCCGAGTTGCCTATGTTACGCCGGAATGTTGATTCATTTTCGTTCCGATGAATTTCAGGCGCTCGATATGTCCATTTTTTAGCAAAGGTCATGCCGAAATTGTCCTCGTGCCTTATCATCCAAAGTAAGTCAGTTTCGAACAACCCTTTCATACATTTCAATCATTCCTTCTCTCTCTATTGGGAATAATTTGTGGTGTCCTTTCCCCGCAGCAACGGGCGCGCCGTCCTTATCGTTCTTTATCCGCAAGTCTCCCACGCCTTGTATTTTGACCCTTCCAGAGACTATGAGAAAAAAGACTACACCCACATAATGAATATTCTAGATGATGCTCTCCAAGGCTTCAACTTTAGAGGTGGCCACATGTAGATCACGAAACAAAGGAACAAGAAGATGGGTTTCGCGCATAAAACTAACTTCTCCCGCATCCAAGTCCCAAAACCAAGCAAGAAGGATGGATTCTACATCCTCCATCTCATGATTCAGTTCAACACGGATCACCAAAAGCTTCGCATGAGAAGCAGAAATGATGATCATATCCACAAGTGGCTAGAATCTCATGGAGAAGCAGATTATAAACTTAGAGATGACTTCTTTCGCATCCAAAGCGACATTGCGACGATCATCATGAAAGAAGGCGTCGATGAGAAGGGGATGTTCCACCACGGCCCTATATCGTGAGCTGACGTCCGAACTCGCATAGACATGCAACGTCTAGACCTCACGCGGTTCAAGAAGCTAGGGTCCATCCTCGATGATATGGAAGGATGAAACTTCTAGTGATTTATGATGCCGATGATGATGATATGTGTCGGTTGAACTTGTATACTATTTGTAGCGATGCAACTTTGTGATGTCCACGATCCCTGCCGAACTTGCGTAACGCTACTTTGTTAGTTTGCGTACGATGACCTGCGTACTTCTAGTTAATTAATTTGCATACTGTATGTTGCATCTAGTTGCTAACCCTTTCTTTTTCGGTGTTCTCTAGTATATTTTGTTGCATATATATGATTGTACATCCTCTTCATGAACATGCATCTCTAACAGGTACCTAGTTTCTTGATGGCGAGATGGAACTGCTATGTCGTGTACAAAGGGAAGGTTCCGGGGGTGTACAACGAGTGGCATGAGTGTCAGGCGCAAGTGACACTACAGGAATCAGCTACTTTGCCGTCTGCCACGGCGGACGGCAAAGGCCTGAACGGCGGACGGCAAAGGCCTTTGCCGTCAGCCGCGGACGGCAAAAGGCTCCGGCAACGTAGGCTCCGGTAAACAGTTTCTTTGCTGTCTGCTACTGACGGCACGTCTGCGGTGGACGGCAAAGAGAGCGCGGCAGACGGCAAAGAGAGCGGACGGCAATAACTGCGCTGTCAGTCCGTTAAGTGGCTAACGGCAGGCCTTTGCCGTCCGCCGCTGACGGCAAACTTTGGAAGGCCTTTGCCGTCCGCCGTGTGATGTCAGCTGACGTCACTACACGGCAGGCCTTTGCCGTCCGCCGCTGACGGCAAACTTTGGAAGGCCTTTGCCGTCTCCCACTGTAGGCAAACTGACCAAATTGGTCAGCCTCCCAGGAAGCACAGCTGCCTGCCACGTGGCCTCTTTGCCGTCCGCTGCTGATGGCAAAGAGCCCTTTGCCGTCGGTGGCTGACGGCAAAGAGCCTGTATATTGTCTCTTTTTTTCTGTTTTTTCTTAGTCCAACAATTTTCACAGCAAATATATCACATATTTAACAGCAAACATATCCAGCACACATATCACATATCCAGCACATAATTCCATATACATATATATAACATAGCAAAGTTTCATCAACATATATAGCAAGTTCCATCCATACACATTGTTCCATATACATATTACATAGCAAAGTTTCATCAACATAGCAAGTTCTATCATAGCAAGCTAGATACAATGCAAAGTTTTAACAAAGAAAAAGCAAGCACTCCATCCTAGCAAGCTAGCTTCCATGAAGTGAGTGAAATCTGCAAAATGGTAAATATGAAGTTAGAGATTGGTGAATAGAACAAGAAGAAGACTATAACAAGAAGTATATGTCATTTATGACCTAACTTAGGTGGAATGGATCATTTATGAGCTAACTTAGGTGGAATGGATCATTTATGAGCTAACTAAGTTGAAATGGGTTGTTCATGAGCTAACTTAGTTGGAATGTATCATTTATGAGCTAACATAGTTGAAATGGGTCGTTTATGAGCTAACTAAGGTGAAGGGCATCATTTTTGAGCTAACTAAGGTGAAATGGATCGTTTTTTAGCTAAATTAGGTGAAATGAATCATTTTTGAGCTAACTAAGGTAAAATGGATCGTTTTTGAGCTAACTTAGTTGAAATGGGTCATTTATGAGGTAACTAAGGTGAAATGCCACGTTTTTGAACTAACTAAGGTGAAATGGATCGTTTTTTAGCTAACTAAGGTGAAATGGATCGTTTTTGAGCAAACTTAGGTGAAATGGATCATTTAAGAGCTAATTTAGGTGAAATGGATCGTTTTTGAGCTAACTACGGTGAAATGGATCGTTTTTTAGCAAACTTAGGTGAAATGGATCATTTAAGAGCTAATTTAGGTGAAATGGATCGTTTTTGAGCAAACTTAGGTGAAATGGATCATTTAAGAGCTAATTTAGGTGAAATGGATCGTTTTTAGCTAACTTAGGTGAAATGGATCGTTTAGGAGCTACTCTAGGTAAATTGGGTCATTTTAGAGCTAACTTGGATAAACTGGATCATTTATAAGCTAACCTAGGTAAGATGGGTCATTTTGGAGCTAACTTAGGTAAAATGGATCGTCTATGAGCTAACTAAGCTAATTATGCAATTTTTGACATAAGTAAGCTAAGTACAGATTGTTTTAGAGCTAACTTAGGTAAAATGGATGGTTTTGGAGGTCAGTAAGCTTATTAAGTCATTTTGGAGGAGAAGAAGCTAAGTCTAGGTCATTATGGTAAGCATTGGAGGAAATAAAGTTAAGTCTAGGTTTTTATGCATGTGTTAAGCAAAACACTAGATAAACTTACCAAGATCCAGGAGGTGTAGGAGCGGGGTGGCTCGTGTCGGTAGCTGGAGAAGGATCGTGCGATGCTTGTCTGGAGTTACGCTGCACCAAAGATCATTTCCAATGTCTTGTTAGCATGATGACACTCAAATGTTAAGACTAGCAAGTAATGTCCATTCAAATAAAACTCACCGTGGTCCCAGGAGCAATCACTGGCATCGGCGGAGCGGTCTGACCTGTCTTCTCACACACAGACTGCAAATTTGGTTTTGACAACTCAGTGATACTAGTTAGTAATGAGACAAACACTACATGAATGTTTTGGCTAATCTGCAGAAGAAACTTACCACAAGGAGCTCGTACATGGCCCTTGCCTGCATGTCATTCCGTGCCCTCTCCTCCTCCATCATCTTTGTCGTCCTCTCCTCCAACTCCCGCTGCCTCTCCGCCGCCTCCGCCAGAAGTTTCTCCATTCTATCTCTCTCACTCTGTATAGCAGCCTGCAACACCACTCACATGACCATTTGTAATCATTGATGGAAGCGCACACAATGTAATGGAGAAAGATAACTGAGTACGTATCACTAACCTTGATGGCGAGTTGCACTGGCCGTTCACGAGGCCTTATCTCAGGAGCGGAGCTCGACTGGCGCGCCTTGATCTCCAGGAGAGTGCTAGGACAACGGATAAATCCATCTCCAATGGCTATGGAGCCATGGGACCTCCCGCCACCAGATATCATCAACAGCTCTGGATCAATGGGACCCTGGCTCGGGTTAAAGTCCTCCCCTTTCCTCGCCTTCCCCTCATCTCTATATCTCACGAGCTTGTTGTGGGAGGAGATGTTGGTGAAGTTGTTTGCATCATCGAGGTCAGACTGAGAGAAAGCCTTGACTTTCTTGAAAGAGGCAGTGTGGGCCATGGCATACAGGTCGTACACCTCTGGCACCTTATCCGCCTTATTGTAGCGTGCCTGAAAGAGAGAAACAATGAAAATTAGTAATTAAAGGGCTCAAGCTAGCATGATGAATGAATTGCATGAATCATGAAGCAAACCACATACCCAGCTGCGCCCGAACTGATATAAGTTGGAGTTGCCTTGATGGTGTGGCACACCTTCCATTTGGGCACGTTTGTCCTTGGCCTCCTTGTGGAGGGCTAGCCATCGTTGTGAGCACCACTCATCGACCAACACCTCGCAACAATCCATCCGATCCGCACACCATCTCGGAGGCGCCTAAGTTAGCAAATAGAAACTTGAGCGCTACGGCTAAGAATTACTAAATGAAGGAACTTAAGTAGAGAAGGCCTTAAGAATTACCTTCATGTACTGCTCCTTACTCAGGAACTTATCGCGGCACGCCGGCTTGGTCTTCTTGATACCAGGCAAGGCGTAGTAGTCTCGAACAGCCTGCACCCGAGCCTCGTGCCGTAAGTTCTGGAGTAGGCGCTTGCAGACGTTCTCGATAACATGTACCGTGTCCTCCTCGTATCCCTCCTCACACCTGTAGAATGTCTGCAATCAAATGAGACAATGTTGATTAGTACAATTAATAACTAGCTAGTTGAAGATTTTTAAATGTGTAAAGGAGAAATTATCCAGAACTTTCTGATCACCATGCCTGCCCTCGTGTCGCACACGACACCGTCGATAATCTCATTTGGCGGGGCCGGGGCAGCCACGTAGTGCTCCCAGCTCAATCCAAGCTATGGAAGCCGACCCTCACCAGGCAACGTGACAAACCCCGGGAAGTTTTGCCGACAAAGAACTCCAAGGACGGAGTTGGGCCGGCGGACACTATGATGGTGGTCCCAACCCCTGCAGCATGACAAGGCCAACACATTAGTTATTTGAAAAAACGTGAATGCACAAGGTACAAAAATATTAAATGCACTTACGTACCTCTCCCCATCAGGGAAAATCAACCACCTCTGCTCGCGGGTCACCGGCACGGACGGGAGCTGTGTAGCACCACGCTGGTAGACGGTGCTCCCCTCCTCCTCAAGATCAGTCGGCTCCCCGCCATCATCAGCATGGCCACTCGGCTCCTCGGGCTGATCCGGCCAGGTACCCCATCCGGACGTGTGCTCCTCCGGGGTCACGTGGGCCGAACTCTCGTGGGCCGAAGACCCGTGGACCGGAGGCTCGTGGACCGGAGTCCGTGTAGCCTCCTCCTCGGACGAGTCCACCCTAGAAGTCACGTGCTCGGGTGAAACGGCTGGGGGTGGCGGCGAGGAAGGCACCGTAGCAGTCACCCTACCTCCTCTCCCACGACCACGTGCCCCACCTCCTCTCTTCCTACCTCGTCCCCTGCTGGGCACCGCGGTCGACGAAGAAGGGCCCGGCAGTGTGGCCATACTGTCCAGCAACGCTCGGCGGAGTGGTGCGTCTGGAATGGAAGACCTCAGACCACGCTCCCGACCAGCGCCCACCATCTTTCAACACCTGCCATGACAAACAGTAAACGAAATTAGTACAACATAAAAAAAGACCGACATGAATAATAATATGTGTATCACTTAAGTGTATCATCATCAAGTACAACATAAAAAAATGTAATACCTGACACTACTAATAATCTCGATCAGTATCATCAATAAATGCATAATCATCATCATCACTATAATCAATGACGGGCTCATAGGGTTCATTGGCATCAACATGTGCAAGGCCACCTTGACGTAATCGGTCAAGCATTGACAGGTCATCCGCATCAGTAACCTCTTCTTGTTCCGGCTCTTCTTGTTCCTCCTCTGGGGTGATGTCGGATTCATTGTCGCTGTCTACTTCAATGTTTTGGGGTGAAGTATAGCGGTTCTTGAAACGCTTTTTGGAAAGATGTGTCTCTTGGAAGAATTCTCCTTCATATGTGTCTGGGTTAATGTGAGGTTCATAATCCTCTTCCTTTGGGGGAGAAAGTCTAGCACGTGGCGGCACTTCATAAACGACATCCCAACCTTTCAAATTTGGATTAGTTTGGCAGGCCCACGGTAGATAGAATACTTGGGTCGCCTGTTGAGCCATAATATAGACATCAGGAACATCTAAATGAGTGCTTTGGTTGATTTCAACTAGCCCTACATGTTCATGAGTCCTTCTAGTCTCCTTCGGCTGAAACCAATAACATTTGAAGACTGCGACATTCGGTGGGTTTTCACCATAGAACAGAAGTTCATAAATTGCTTCAACTCTCCCATAATACTCGGTACCTCCTTCGCCGATAGCAGATACACAACAATTTGTTGACTTTCGGTCCGCCATAGATAGCTCTTTGCCATAGGTACGAAAGCGATACCCGTTGATGTCGTACTTGTCAAATGAACGGACCTTATAGTCAAAACCATTAGCGACTTGTCTCAATTCGGCGTCCATAGACTCTGAATTAGCCTACAGGTTTAATATGAAAGGATTGTTGCATTATGCACAAATTAGCGAATGAAATGAAATTGTCTAATAGAAATTACCGTTTGTTTGAACCAAGAGATGAAACCGGGATAGCCACCTCCTTGCTTTGCGAGAAGCTCATACTCTTCGACGGAATCCTTTTGGATCTCCGCTCCATACGAGAATATGGTGACGTATCGACTGTATGACATATCCAGGAATAAGAGTAGTTCAAAGGAAATAGAAGTTGCGAAACAATGTACCGAGAACTTACTCGATGTACGGCCGCACTTCTATCAGGTTGTTGAAGATATACAACGAAATGGTCCGCCATTCTTCGTTATCCAAAGATACTGGATGTGAAACACTAGCTGGTGCGAGATTCCCTTTGAATAGGCTGAGGTTGGATCCACCCTTTTTAGGCTTGTCAGCATTGTACCGAGGCTTCGGATTATGCAAATGACGATTTTTGGCTTCGTAGTGCGCTGTTACGAAGTTTGCCGCCTCCTTTGTAATGAATGCCTCAGCCATCGATGCTTCAATTCTACGTTTATTTTTACATTTTTCTCGAAGCGTCTTCTGCATCCTCTCAGTTGGGTAGCACCAACGATTTTGCACGGGCCCCCCCAATCTTGCCTCGGTCGGGAGATGCAAAATCAAATGCTGCATTGGATTAAAGAAGCCCGGTGGAAAGATCTTCTCTAACTTGCAGATCAACTCCGGCGCCAACTCTTCCATTTCTTCTAGCACGCCAAGCGATAGTTCTTTCGCACAAAGAACATGGAAGAAATAGCTGAGTTCTGCCAGTACTAGCCATTCATCCTCAGGGATGAAGCCACGCAACATCACCGGCATTACCCGCTCAATCCATATGTGCCAATCATGACTCTTGAGACCAAATATCTTCAGTTTATCAAGATTTGCTCCCCTCTTTAGATTCGCTGCATACCCATCGGGGAACATCAACTGCTGTTGCACCCACAAGAGAATTTCCCTCATAGCTGGCCTTCCAAGATTGAACCATGCCTTTGGCTTCATCCAGTTCTTCTTTCCTTTCGGTTCTTTCATGTTTTGTAACGGCCTATCACATAGCGCCTCCAGATCGACTCTAGCCTTAGTATTATCCTTTGACTTCCCATCTATGCCGAACAATGTACCAAAAAGTGCCTCGGCGATATTCTTCTCAGTGTGCATCACGTCGATGTTGTGTGGGCAAAGGAGGTATTTGAAGTAAGGTAGATCCCATAAGCATGTTTTGTGAGTCCACGCGTGCTTAGTATTATACCCCTTGAAGTACCCTGGATGTTGTGGATCTGGCTCGAGAGCGTTTAACTGATCCAGGGTCTGTTGGCCTGTCAATGCAGGTGGTGCAGAGTTTTTGACAACTCTACCCCTGATGAAGTTCTTCTTGTCTTTCCTGAACTTATGGCGAGGATCCAGGAACTGTCTATGCATGTCAAAGCAAGAAAACTTGCGACCGGCCTGAAGCCAACGAAACTCAAGAGCTCCCTTGCATGTGGGGCACGGGAACCTTCCATGCACACACCAGCCAACGAATAGCGCATACGCCGGCAAGTCATGCGTCGAGTACATGTACCAAACACGCATTATGAAGTTCCGTTTGCTAAAGGCGTCGTATGTCCTGAACCCATTATCCCAAGCTTCTTGCAATTCGTCCTTAAGCGGCTGCATGTACACATTCATATTTTTGCCCGGATAGTTGGGTCCTGAAATTATCAACGTCAGGAAAATGTTCTTTCTTTGCATAATCTGTCCAGGGGGGGGAGATTGAGTGGAAAGAGAAATACGGGCCAACAACTGTATTGGGCTGCCGTCATACCAAACACACTGAACCCATCCATGCTGATGCCGACTCGAGGATGCCTCGAATCTGCCGCTTTGTCAGCATGTAATTCATCAAACTTTTTCCACGCAACACCATCCGATGTGTGTACCATCATCAGATTCCCATATGCATCTAGTTCGGTTCTTTTGCCTGTTTTGTGCCATGTCATCTGTCTGGCCGTCTCTTCGACCATGAAAAGACGTTGAAGTCTTGGTACGATTGGCATATACCGAAGAACACTAACGGGGATTTTGGTCTGTGTCTTCTCACCCATACCGTTGTCTACCATAATATACCTGGAAGACTTGCAAATGGGACAATAGTTCAAGTCCGCATAGTCAAGCCTAAATAAGGCACATCCTTTCTCACAGGCCTGTATCTTCTCATAGGGCATCTTCAGTGCACGGAGGATTTTGTCCGACTGGTACAGGTTTGCAGGCATTACATGGCCTTTGGGTAGAAAGCGTCCAAATACTGTCATAATTGCGTCATAGCATTCTCTGCCCAAGTTGAACTGAGCCTTCAGAGCCATTACTTGTGAGATAGCATCCAATTGACAAAGCTCAGTGTGCTCGTGGAGCGGACGTTTCGAAGACTCCAACATTTCATTGAAGGCCTTTGCAGATTCCTCCATCTCCTCGTCCGAATCCCGAGCATCATCATAGCCTTGCACCATGTTTTCCATCCCGGTACCATGCTCGTCAGTGCGACGACGATCCACCTCAGCTCGGTCACGTTGGGCAGACTCACCATGAAATGTCCACACCGTATAATCGGGCGTAAAACCACTCTTCTGCAGGTGTTTGCCCATTTCAGCCTCTGTCTTTTTTCCCAATTGCCGCACCGGAAACAGGGGCACCAGGTTTTCTTTTGGCCATTTGCAAATGCGGCTTGCACAAACCCCTTAGTTTTTGTGAACCATTCAGCGCTCCATTTGTTCTGACCAGTGTGACCGGTATACATCCAAGCACGGTCACTCATCTTGACTTTCAGAGCTACTGGACACACAACAATTATATATGTAATTCACCATGTATATATTCATCAGTTGATCTACTTTGTCAATTTTATTACGTCCATGCAACCTACACTCTAATAGGTAATGATAGGTCCTAATCCCACCCGTGTATGTGTAGATTGGGTTCATTTTCCCATGCTATGCTCCGGATCCGACGCAAAATTTCGGCAGCACCTCCCCGTTGTTCTCCTGATACACGTCTCTACAATAAACAGAGAGGATGTGTACCCGGAGAACAACAGGGGAGGCACTGACGAAATATATGCGTCGGATCCGGAGCAAAGCATATGGGAAAACGAACCCAATCTACACATACTCGGGCTGTCCATGGATAGCGTTGGACAATTCGAAAGAATCAAGGTTATAAATATGCAAGTGCATGCATATTTATAACTATGACGCTTTCGAACGGGAAACAATATTGGTTACGCATACTGATGATTCAAGACACATATATAGCTAGCTATCAAGTTTCATCGGAATAGATCAAATAATTAATGGGGGAGGAGGACTTGTCATTTGTGCTCACCCACGAACGAAGGGGCAGAGCTCGTCAAACGCACGGCGAGGTCGTCGAACACCAAACCTCGCAGCGATGAAACAACTGCACATTTAAAACTACACGATCAACACAATTATATATGATATTTTTCATAACAAAATCGAAAAGTATATGACCTAACTAATAATTCACAAATATATGACCCCGTCGGCCTCTGGAAGGCCAAAGAACACCTTTTCGGGAGGTGTCGGGGGTCGGGGTGTCCTGTCGGTGTCGGGGTGCCGTGTCGGGGTCGGGTGCTATTTTGGGGTCGGGGGTCGGGGTGTCGTGTCGATGTCGGGGTAGTGCCGTGTCGGTGTCGGGGTGTTGTTTCGGGGTCGTGGTGTGGTGTCGGGGTCAGGGTGTCGGGTCAGGTTCGGGGTCGGGGTGTCGGGTCAGGCTCGGGGGGTCGGGGTGTCGGGGTCGGGGTCGGGGTGTCGGGTCAGGCTTGGGGGGTCGGGGTGTCGGGGTCGGGGTATCGGGGTCGGGGTGTCGTGTCGGGGTCGGGGTCGGGGTCTTTTTTTCCTTTTCTTCTTCTTCCTCTTCTTCCTTTTCTTCCTTTTATTCCTTTTTTCCTTCTTCTTCTTCTTCTTCTTCCTCCTTTCCTTTTTCCTCTTCTTCTTCTCCTCCTCTCCTGTTTTTTTCTTCTTCTTGTTCCTCTTCTTCTTTTTTCTTCTCCTCCTCCTCTTCTTCTTCTCCTCCTCTCCTGTTTTTTCTTCTTCTTCTTCCTCTTCTTCTTTTTTCTTCTCCTCCTCCTCTTCTTCTTCCTCCTTTCCTTTTTCCTCTTCTTCTTCTCCTCCTCTCATGTTTTTTCTTCTTCTTCTTTTTCTTTCCTAAAACTGAACTAAACCTAAAACTAAAAATAAATCTAATCTAAACATAAACCTAAAACTAAAAAAACAGAAAAAAGGAAAAACTAAATCTAAAAACCTAAAACTAAACTAAGACTAAACCTAAACCTAAAACTAAACCTAAAACTAAAACTGAAACTAAATCTAAACTAAACATAAACCTAAAACTAAAAAACAGAAAAAAAACAGAGGAAAGGTAGAGCTCACCTGGGCCGGTGGAGGAGGTGGCCGGTGGAGGAGGGGGGCGGGGCGGCCTGGGGCGGCGGCGCCGGGCCGAGGGCGGTGGGGGCGGGGGGCCGAGGCGCGGCGGCGCTGAGACGGGGGGCCGGTGGAGGAGGGGGGGCGGGGCGGCGGCAGTGGCGACGAGGCGGGGGGCCGGTGGAGGAGGGGGGCGGGGAGGAGGGGGGCGGGGCGGCGGCGCCGGGCCCAGGGCGGTGGGGCGCGGGGGGGGCGGGGGGCCGGGGCGTGGCGGCGCTGAGACGGGGGGCCGGTGGAGGAGGGGGGCGGGGCGGCGGCGCCGGGCCGGGGGCACTGGGGCGCGGGGGGGGCGGGGGGCGGCGGCGGCGAGTGGTGCTGGCGGCGGCGCGCGTATGGGAGCAGGGGAGAGAAACAGAGAGAGAGGGCGCGGGGTGGGGGCGCGCCGTTAGATATGTTAAATCTTTGCCGTCCGCCCCCCTTTGCCGTCCGCTTATTTGCTCTTTGTCGTCCGCTAGCAGACGGCAAAGAGGGGGGCCCGTTAAGCTATTTTTCAGTAGCTCGTCAGTGGGGCCCCTCCCTCTTTGCCGTCAGCTAGCAGACGGCAAAGAATCTTTGCCGTCAGCTAGCGGACGGCAAAGAACTGGCTGATGGCAAAGAAAGCCTTTGCCATCAGCCAGTTCTTTGCCGTCTGCTTTCTGGTAGCTGATGGCAAAGAGCTGGCAGATGGCAAAGTAGCTGATTTCAGTAGTGTGAATGGGTTCTCGGACGCCAGCCATAAAGGCTTCAAAAGCAGACAAGAAGGAGAAGCTAGTTACTTGAGGTTCACGCTAGCGCGAGAGAGGACTCGTAACCGCCATCTCATGTACTGCATAGTTCTGCTCTCACTCATAGTGATAGCTCTTCTCACGTATACCTTTGTTTAGATGGATGACGTTGTAGTTGCAAGTATTCGAGAGTTGCATGTATCGCTATTTTCGAGATGATGACAAGATACCACTTTGTGTTGGATGATGATTATGACGAGACTATTTGTATGTATATGCTATGATTACATTTATGGTTTCGCAGGCATTTGTATGTGTATCATGATGACATTTATATGTGCTAAAGATTCTTCTATAAAGTCTGTTCAAATACAAAACAAATATGACGAAAAAAACAAAAAAACTACTAAAATTAACAGTAGCGAGTGGAGAAAAGTTAGCTGCAGCGCGATTGTAGCAGTAGCGCGCACAGGGGAAGCGCGCTATAGCTATTAGCAGCAACGAGGTTCCTTTGAGCGCGCTGCTGCAACACTTGTGTAGCAGTAGCGCGGGTGGACCAGCGCTACTGCTATACGTTAGCTGTAGCGCCTTATTAGTAGCGCTGGCCCCCGCGCTACTAAAAGGCCGAAAACCCGCGTTGCTGCCAGGCTTTTCCCTAGTAGTGATAGTTCTTCCCTTTAAGGCTGGTTGTAATGGGGAGTATCATATAAGTACATCCTTAATGCAAAGTATTATATGTTAGTATCATTGAGGATTATATTTATTGTCATGCATGACACAAAGTAGCAGATCATTTAATATGATATGATACTCGAGCCTTTTTTTTCTTCATTTAATTCTATGTCATCTCATGAAAATTGCTTAATTAACATGCATGATACTACATGTAATACTTTCATTGTGGACAGCCTAAGCGAGCATACTTTGCCAAAGTGTCTCTAACTTATTTCGAGGTCGACTAACAAGAGTAATACTAGCTAGTTCTATGAAGTCTCATCAGGTATTTGATCTCTTTTACCAATGATGAATACACCGATCTCTGCTTGAATCGTCTTAGTTGCCACCAGAGAATCCATCTCTATTGCCACCGGCAACTCAGTCCGAAGCAGTGCTCACGAGAGACCCTCCATGCATGCATGCACCAAGTTCAGCTTCGCGGGCATCCCGGCATGAAGAGAAACTCTCTGCACGAGGAAAAAAGGTACCCGAGCCACGTTTGTCACGCCACAGCATGCCTCAATTAATCAAGATGGCAAGTCTTTGCTTCCGACAAAAAAAGGCAAGTCTTGGACGTTGCCGTTTCATTATCAACAGAATGGAAGGGGCGGCCGGAGGGGGGAGGTTGAGGCTTAGTGGAACAACTCTGAACATAAGAAAAAACTAATTTTACCTAACCGGCCGGTGCGAAGAGCACCTCGACCGTTTTGCAATTTTCAGGGAGACTCGAGCTTCATATGGTTAGGGGTCAGCAATATAAGTACAATCAACTACACGACTTTCTCAAACATCATACTATAATTTTTTGAAACAGTTGTTGTTGTGTAAGATTGAGTTTTTATTTTGTGAACCGATAAGATTGAGTATTAGTAGTAAGTTTTTCTTTAGCAACACAATTACACAACCCGTGTGCTGTTTGAAGCGTTCTCGCGCCATTGATTAGGCGCCACTGGCCGGCTACCAAGACCCAGTGTGACTAGTATACTATCGGCGAGACGGCGACTCACCTACTCCTACTCCTGCTCCTGATGGATCCATCACATGCTGGCCGCCCGGGCCATGGCCCATGGAGAGCTAGCTTGCCGGGTCTCGCGACCGACGACGCGCCCGCTATATAACCATAATCAGAGCGGTTGTTGAGGTCTGCAGGCGCCACAATATAATCTATCAGGCTCGATCTGCAGAGAGCGAGAGCAAGGATGAAGAAGCACACCATCCAAGTGCCGTCGCCGCGGCCGTACCACCTCCTCGACGCCGGAGAGGACCCGGAGGGAGGCGTCGCCGTGCGCGCGCCGCTCCTTCGCCAGGTACGCACGCGACCCCCCCCCCCCCCCCCCCCCCCCCCCCCGCGCGCTAGCTAGCTCCGTCATCTTCTTCTCCATGTTTTTCTTCTGAGTGTACGTCAACAACATACCATAATTTTATACTCCCTTTGTTCGGAATTACTTGTCGAACATTTTCGACAAGTAATTTCGAACGGAAGGAGTAGAAAACAGAAAGATAATTACAAGAAGCTAGCGATGAATGCGAACATTCAAGCCAGCAGCCGCCAACAAGTTCATCCTCCTCCGTGTCAATCCCTTCTTCTTAGCTTGCATGTGTGTTCAGACTTTAGAGTATAGTCGTCTTAAAATAGGCTTTCGTCTCGTTCTATAGATGAAGCAAACATCCATGCAACCAAGTTTTAAGAGTTATAGCAAATAACACAGCTCGAGCAACAACACAATCACACCCCAAAAAAACATTAACAAAAAAGATAGAGAAAAACCAAGTGGCGGTCGAGAAGGTGGCCCTACAAAGAGGATAAATACACACGGTAGCGAGAAGCGCATCTATCATGAGCCCAAGCCGGTCACAACCACGCTGCCAAGAAAGTGGGTGGCAATGCTTCAATAAAGTGAGGAATTTAAAGAACGAGTTAGAGGCTTGCTGTAGGAAGACCTACTTAGTCACCATTTTATTAGGAGTGGTTGGTAACGTCCACGGCATTGGCGCAAAGATTAGCCAGAATAGGCACCGATTTCAGCCGATCTGGGTAGGCCTAGTCTCAAGGAACTCCGCAAAGTCCAGGGCCTCCCAATCGAGCCCTAGTGTCTCGTGTATGAAACTCCAGAGGGCCCGCACCGTCGTGCATGAGAACAAGATGCGGGTCCCACTTTCCAGGACATCGTGCAGGCAGCACGAGCCAGTACCCGGGCCATGAAGCTCAAGCACCTCGGTCCTAGAGGGTAGGCGGTCACGTAGTAGTTCTCACACAAAGAACCTGATCTTTAAAGGCAATGGGCCTTCGACAGAGGGGAAATCCACAAAACAGTGGGCGAGCGACATAGTGCGTGATATGCCGAACTGACGGAGAACTCACCCGAAGGTGAGAGACTCCAAGAAACAGTGTCCGGAGAATACGGTAACACCGGCGGGAGGGCTACCCACAATCTAGCCCACTCAACAATTTCCTTCTGCCCAAATGTGTGACGGAACAAGATGTTCCACCTCCCATTTTGGGAGGTCGCGGAACCGGAATCCTCGGGTCAGTGCAGATAGCAAAACAGACTAGGAAAACCCAACCGAAGTGCCCGCCCCCAACCCATGGATCCAGCAAGAATTTGGTACCTTCCCTTATATATCTACAATACCAAATATGTAAAGTATGAAGGTTCATCTTATAATGAAGCTAATGATATAAGTTTGGCATTTCAGATGTAAATGTTGTTCTCTAAAAACTTGATCAAAGTTTGTGACGCTCGACTTTTTAAAAAACCTACATGTGCAACATTATGAAACAGAGAGCGTATGAAAAATCGCATGCACGCTTTATCAAACAGCATGCAGTATAATATGTACTTCCTTTGTCTCAAAATAAGTGACTCAAGTTTGTACTAATGAGGGAGTATTTGCGAACAGCTGTAGTGTAAGATTGCGTTTTTATTTTTGAACTGGTAAGGCCGAGTACTACTAGTAGTAAGTATTTTTTGAGTAAAATAACAACCCGTGGCGTTTGAAGCGTTCTGGCGCCATTAATTATTAGGCGCCACTGGCCAGCCACCCAGACCCAGTGGAACCAGTCTATTCCCGGCGAGACGGCGATCGACTCACCTACCCCTGCTCCTGCTCCATCCATCACATGCTGGCTGCCCGCGCCATGGAGGGCTAGCTTTTGCCCGGTCTCGCGACCGACGACGCGCCCGCCCGCTATATAACCAGCGAGGTTGTTGTGCGTCTCCGTGAGAGAGCGGTGAGCTGGCTAGAGAAGAGGAGGCAGGCGCAAGTCTACGAGCAGCGATGAAGAAGCACAGCATCCAGGTGCCGTCGCCGCGGCCGTACGTCGTCCTCGACGCCGGCGAGGAGCCGGAGCGAGGCTTCGCGGTGCGCGCGCCGCTCCTGCGGCAGGTACGCACGCTCCGCCCCCACGCCGTCGGCTTTACAGCTCCGCGGGTCGTCCATCTCGATCGATCCCTCCTTCTTAGCTATCTTGCATCTAGAACGAACCAGGCCGGGCATCGATCGCCGGCGGCGTTTCGAACTTTTGATCAGCTTGATTGAATTGCTCCGACGGATCGATTCGGTCGATGGTCAACTCATGAGCATCTTGAGATTGGGGATGAGTTTGTACGACTGGTTCAATCAATCCATGACTGTCAATGGCGTGCGCCCGAACTTAATCAGTATGCAGTTTTTTTACGGGCAGTTGAAATGTAGCAACCATGGACTGAGTCTAATGTCTAAAGCTGATCACGATCAAGATTGGTTGACCATGTGCATACACATTAGATACACATCACGATCGGTTGGTGGATGCATTGAGGCATCAATGTTGGGTACTATGTACGTAGGATCGGACGGTAGCAGCAGCAGCAGCAGCTAGACAACAAACACAAAAACAAGTACAGCCAGCGGTACATCCGTCCAAAGGCTGACAACCAAGTACGCATGCTGTACAGTTTGTCTCTGTTAATTAAACTATGCGCATCATGGCGGCTAACACTCTCTGCAATTTGGCTCTACTTTCATCATCATACTGCCTATTAAAATTATGATCCTTCCAGTCTAACACGTGCTACATAAAATTATAATCAGAGATTCGTTCATTTCTACCAGATACAGTAGTAATTTACAAGTTATGCAATTTGTTATTCAGTGCCATACTCCTACTGCAATTATTCCTCTGATGTTCCTTGGATTATTCGGCTTTCTCACTCTGTTTCTTCTTGGATTGGAATCATGGGCAGCTCACCTACCGTTCGTCTCCGTCCTTCAAACGATCCAAGAGCGGCCTCGTCTCCCCCTCCTTCTCGGCCTCACCCTCCTTCTCGGCGTCCCCTTCCTTCTCCTACTTGGCGTCCCCCAGGCCCAGGGTCCTGCCTTCCCCGAGGATCAATGAACACGAGACCCTGCTCGCCATTCCCTCGCCGACGATCCAAGAGGAGACCTCGCTACCGCCGCTTCTCGACGACCACAACAGACCCAGCAGCAAGGCGCCGTTCGTGGTGCTAGGTCAGCTCCATCTCCATCTCCATGCACGTCTCTCGAGAAATCTTGAGTGATCACTGACGAGCTTGAATGATGCAATGGTGGTGGTGCATGTAGGGTTTGAGTGCCTGGAGAGCACGGCGTTCAACGGCATCTCGACGAACCTGGTGGTGTACCTGGAGACGGTGCTGCACGGGAGCAACCTGGCGAGCGCCTCCAGCGTCACCACGTGGATCGGCACCAGCTACCTGACGCCCATCTTCGGCGCCGTCGTCGCCGACACCTACTGGGGCAACTACAACACCATCCTCGTCTCCCTCGCCTTCTACCTCCTCGGCATGATCCTCGTCACCTCCTCCGCCTTCCTCCCCGTCGCCGCGGCCGGCGGCGCCATCGCCGGCGCGACCGGCTTCTTCAGCGCCAAGACGCTGGCGTTCGTAGGGCTCTACCTGGTGGCCATCGGGAGCGGCGGGGTGCGGTCCTCGCTGCTGCCGTTCGGGGCCGAGCAGTTCGACGACGCGGTGGTGGCGGACAGGGAGGGCAAGGCGGCCTTCTTCAGCCTCTTCTACCTCTGCGTCGACTTCGGGCCAATCGTCTCCGGCCTGCTCATCGTCTACATCCAGCAGAACGTCAGCTGGGCGCTCGGCTTCGGGATCGCCACCGCCTGCATCGCGGCCGCCTACGCCGCCTTCCTGCTCGCCACGCCCATGTACAAGCGCACCATGCCCACCGGCTCGCCGCTCAAGAGCCTCTGCCAGGTCGTCGTCGCCGCCTGCAGGAAGGTCAGCCTCTGCCTGCCCTCTGACGCCGGCCTCCTCCACGAGGCCAGCGACAAGGACGACGAGCCCAGAATCGCGCACACCGCCGAGTTCAGCTTCTTCGACAAGGCGGCCGTCTACTCGGAGCTGGACCTGGCCGAGAGGATCGACGGCGAGCCGGGCTCGTCCTGGAAGCTCTGCACCGTCACGCAGGTCGAGGAGCTCAAGATCCTGCTCCGGCTCCTGCCCGTCTGGACGACCAGCATCATCGTCTCCGTGGCATACTCCCAGATGAACACCACCTTCATCCAGCAGGGCAGCGCCATGGACATCAACGTGCTGTCCCTCTCCATACCGGCGGCGTCGCTGCTCTCCTTCGAGGTGCTCTGCGTGCTCACCTGGGTGCTCCTCTACAGCTGGGTCATCGTGCCCGCGCTGAGCAAGTTCTCCATCTCCTCGGGCGGTGAGCCGTCGCAGCTGCAGCGGATGGGCGCGGGCCGCGTCCTCATGGCGGTCTCCATGGCGATCGCGGCGCTCGTGGAGACGAGCCGGCTCGCCAGCTCCGCGCGCGGCGAGCAGATGAGCATCGCGTGGCAGCTGCCGCAGTACTTCTTCCTCGCCGGCGGGGAGGTCTTCTGCTACATCGCGCAGCTGGAGTTCTTCTACAACGAGGCGCCGGACACCATGAAGAGCATGTGCACCTCGCTGGCGCTGCTCACCATCGCGCTCGGCAGCTACCTGAGCTCCTTCATATACGCCGTCATTGAGCTGCTCACGGCGACGGCCGACAGCCCAGGCTGGATCGCCGACGACCTCAACCAGGGGCATCTCGACTACTTCTTCTGGATCATGGCCGCCATCTCCATGATCAACTTCTTGGTGTACAGCGCGTTCGCCAGGAACTACAAGCTCAAGACGGTCCTCTCGTGATCTCTGTTTGTTTGCTCTGCTTTTTGGTCCTTCTTTTTTTTTTGCTTTTTGGTCCTTCATATAGTTGAGTATTTGATTACACACACCGCACAATGGCGAGTATATATTACTGTATCCAAGCATCATGTACATATACAGGAAACATATATAAGCTCAAGGGCATTTACAGGATGAGTTTGTATGTATCATCAAGGGCAGTGCTCAAGATCCATGTAAAACAAATACCCAATGCAAAAGTATCCTCCGGAACTGAAGTAATCTCAAAGTTCAGTCTTTTTCTTTTTAATCTTTTGCATCGAATTGTTCAGTTCTGCCCCATGAAAAAGTTCACCAGGCCGTGCATTGGACCAAGGTTTTGGATTCTGGACGGTAACCAGAAATACCGGGCGGTTACCGAACATTTTTTTAATGCATTTTGAATCTTTCAAATTAGATTTTTTTTTTGGTTTTTTTTACAAGGTAAGGCAATTTCATGGGGTACCAAGATTCGCGGTAACTGAACTTATCGCGCGGTAAGCAAGACCTTGCATTTGGATCACGTATGAGCAAGAAGCGACATTTTCTTTATAATATTTGATTACACCGCGCAATGGCGAGTATATATATATATATATATATATATATATATATATATATATATATATATATATATATATATATATATATATATATATATATATTGTATCCAAGCATCATGTACATATACAGGAAACATATAAGCTCAAGGGCATTTACAGGAAACATATAACCTCAAGGCCACCTAGGCAATGCTCAAGATCCGAAGATCAAAGTAAAACAAAGAGAAAATTGCTTCTATACCATCGACAACCTCTGCAATAGCTCATTTGCCATCCAACAAAGCTGCAGTGCTTATATACCAATCGCAAATGAATTCTATTGCCTATATACCATTAGCAGTTAGTTTAGTGTTTCCTCAATCTAGTAAGTGGCCAAAATGACCGTCCTGCCCTCAATGGCAAATAAGCAAACAACTCTAAAACATGTCCAGAAAAAAAAATGACAGCACTCCTTCTCTATTTTCAGCATTCCAACAACAGAGTAATATACTTAAGAAAATTCACATCATTTAGAAGAGATTCAAGGAAACACCATATTAAATCTCGCACAATCAGTAGCAAGTTCACATCGTCCAGAACCAAAATACCACAACCGAAAATCTTGTTCACACAAGCAAGTCTCTAAATAAAATAGCATACACATGAAGAGTTGCGATACAGATAATACGCGAGATTTTAAAGAATTTCACAGCTTCAACTTTTTTTGCTTCGACTGGCCATTGCTTGGCTGTTAGGCGCAACTCTCTTCTTGCTTCGAGTTCCCATTGCAGGGCTGTCAGGCGCAGTAGATATGACCTTTGATCTACATCAAAAAATTTGATTACATACTAGATTTAGAGGTAGTCTTCGATGATGTAGAGGTACACTCACAGAATATAAGTAAATTTGGTGCAGTCTTTATACCTTCTAGATTTAGAGGTACACTCACAGAATATAAGTAATTGGTGCAGTTTTCATACCTTCTAGATTTCGAGGTAGTCTTTGATGATGTAGACTTGGCAACATCGTCTTGAATTGCATCACTTGGACATGAAAGTAGAGCCAGTGTAGTTTCATTTTCACTTGGACATGGAAGTAGAGGTAGTGTACCATTGGTTGCTTGATCTGATGTTGTACAAATAGCTTTTGTAATGAGTTTTTTCTTTCTTTTGTCCCTGCATGAGTTTCACATATTATAGCTTAATTAAGACAAGAGTAAGATGGAACAGAAATCTCATATTGAAATAACAAGTACCTTTTTTGCTTTGCTACCTTTGCATAGGCTTCTGGTGCTTCAGGAACAGCATCTTTGCAGCTTTGCCATCTATATCCATAAGCTTTGCAAATTGGACATTGGTGTTGGCCTTTCTTTCCCTTCCCCTTGCTATTCTCGGCACCACTTTTGTGCCTCTGTACCTTTGGTCTCCCAGGGGCCCTTCTAAGGATTGGGGGGTTCAAGAAGAATTCTTTGTTCACACTTGGCCATTGAGACATGTCGGTTAGGCCAGGAAGAATAGGAGCATAAGCTGCAGCGAACTTGGCAACGTTGTAACAATCATCAACGAAGTCTTCTATTGTGACCCCCCTAATTCCAGTAATAAAGCTAATTGCATGTTTGCAAGGCTTCCTGGAGACTTGAAATGCCCTGCATGTGCATGTCCTATTTGCTAGATCAGTGACATGGCGCTTGCCACCTAGCGCAACACTCTCACTCACCTCTGCAATCATGTCATCTATTCTCTCATATTCAATGTCCAGCCCCCTACTTATGTCATTCAACTCCTTCATGACACTTGGAAGTATACGCCGACCTTGAAATTTTCTAGCTACCCTTCTCCTCTTCTCAAAACTTCACCATAATCTTTCTCCTGATCTTGTCCATGAGCTGAAACAACATTAAACCTTTGTGCTTGCGGATCCAGTTATTGAAACACTCGGCCAAATTATTTGTCACATAATCCACTTTTGAGGAGGTTGAATATTTGCTCCTTGACCATAGCCTGGTGTGGTACTTGTTTAAGTATGCTATTGCAACAGCCTTTTTCTCCTCTATGGCTGCCATGTGATAGTCAAACCCTTGAGGAGTCCATGAATAAGCAGCTGGCCACAAATGATCATCAAAAACTTTACCATGAAATTTTTTCTTGAAGTTCACAACCAAATGTCGCATGCATTCTCTATGTTTTGTATACCCAAATACATGTTCGATTGCAGTGTCAATCCCTTTTCCTGCATCTGAATATATAGCTAGACCGGGGGGGAGAGCCAATAGCATCACGAAGCTTCTCCAAAAACCAAACCCAACTTTCAGTAGTTTCCGAGTCAATAACTCCATAGACTACAGGGTACAACCAATTGTGCCCATCAATAGCACAAGCAGTAGCTAATTGGCCTCTATACTTGCATGTCAAATGGGTGCTATCTATCACCAAGTAAGGTCTGCAGCCAGCCAAGAATCCATCGCACAAAGGCTTCAGCCCAACAAACATCCGTATGAAATACTTTTTCTGATCGTACTCCATGTGGTCAATCGCAACTATACTTCCAGGAGACCTCTTCTCAACCTCAGCTTTCCAAGCATATAGCTTGTCAAAAGAATCATCCCAATTACCAAACAACTTAGCCATTGCTAGCCCTTTGCCACGGAATACTTTTTGTGTATTGGACCTTGATCTTGTACTTGTCATGTAGCCTCCTGCGTAATTCCATCGGCCGAACACTAGGATCTTCTTTTACCCAGTCCATGACTTTCTCACATACCCATGCCTTTGAAGCATTTTTCTGCTTCTTTTTCTTCTTTGTGCTAGAACATGTGTGCTCCTACACATGAACTTTGACCTGCATTAAACAAACAATGGAAAAAACTAGTGTCAGTCAACTCCATTTTATAACAAGACATCATTCAACAAAATTATGCAACCAAAATACCTCCATAGTTTCTCGGTCATCCAACCTCCCAACATGAATTCTCCATTTACAACTTGTCTTTTTCGCCCGACGACAATAAGCCCTGAATCGAGTAGGTTCACTTTTTTCAACCTTAAATTCGAACTCTTTCTTTACAGCATATGTAGCAATTGCCAACCTAAACTCTTCAATGTTGGGGTACTTTGCGTCAACATGCATTGGCGGGTTTTCTTTGTCATAGGCAATTTCTAGAATGGCATCCGGTCTAGCATCTTCCGCAACCCATTCCTCATCATCACTGCTATCCTCAACATAATCAGTATTTGGTATATCTTTTTCTCCGACCTCATCATCACTATCGGAACCAACACTGCCAATTGAGTATTGGTCCTCCTCATCTACACCAACATGTTCATATTCTTCATGGGGATTGTCAAGATATGTATCTGTTGGGCATACACTAGCTTCATCCATGACATTACTTGGTTGACTAGGTAGTGCTATAGATGGTGTTTGGTTCGAAGGAGTACATGGAACATCAACATTATCACTTCTCTTAGAATATTTGATTATCAAATGGCCACTTCTATTCTGATCAAAACAATCAAACATTTTCATGCATTCTTCATCATTTGACACAGAGATATTTTTTCCACTAGTGCAGTCAACATACTCAATAAATATATTATCCTCTGAGCATAAAGCAAAAGAAAAGGTTCCAGCAATAGACGCCAGCAAATCCTTCATACTTGTCCTGGTACCTTCAATAATCTGCCAACTGAGTGTAGAATCCCCATCGATTTTGGTTCCACTGCAACAAACCTTCACCTCTACTGTGTAAGTACAAGACTGGATCATCCTGTGGATGAGCAAAGCATGTCAATTGCGCATTCTCCTACCGAAAATTATAGCAAAAAGAGAGATAATCCAAGAAATTATATCAAAGAGAGATAATGTGAGGGTACGTGCGTGGAGTGGTGGTGGGAGGTCGGGTGCGTGCGTGGAGTGGCGGGGATGAGGAGGGCCGGGGGCGTGCTTGAGTTGAATTTTCTTTTTTATCTAATGTGAGGGTACAATCGGAATTTGTGACAAAACTGACGGAAAAAAGAAGATAGTGTAATGGCGTACTAACGGCAGTTGTATATAGGCAATAGAATTCGTTTGCGTTTGGTATATAAGCACTGCAGCTTTGTTGGATGGCAAATGAGCTATTGCAGAGGTTGTCGATGGTATAGAAGCAATTTTCTCTAAAACAAACACCCAGTGCAAAAGTATCCTCCGGAGCTGAAGAAATCTCAGAGTTCAGACCTTTTTTTAATAATCTCTTGGATCGAATTGTTCTAGTTCCGTCCCAAAAAAAGTTCACCATACCATGCATTGGACCAAGGTTTTGGACTGGTAACCGGAAAATACCGGCGGACCGAACGGTTTTTAATGAATTTTGAATTTGAACAAAATTCAGTCAAATTCAATTTTCATTTTTTTGCTCGGCAAGGTGATTTCTCATGGGGAAAGGAGATTCACTGTTACTAGGTGGTAACCGAACTTATCACCTGATAAGCAAGACCTTGCATTGGATCACATATGACCAAGAAGCGACATTTTTTTTTGAATAAAAGGCGTTTATTATTGACACAAAATTCACATGAAGGGATACAAAAACCTCATATTCGGCCTTTGCATAATTAAAATGCACACAAACAAAATACAAATAAAGAAAAAAGGACAAAATAAGGGGACTCTAGGGCCACAATGTCAACAACTTGCAAGGAGCTGTTGACATCAATGTATGAAGTTATGAAATTTCGTGTAAAAATTTGAAATATATTTTGAGATAAAAAATGACAAATTTGACATCAGTGTGATAATGGGCCAAATCTAAAGGCCAAGTTATGTTACATACTATTCAATGTTGAAATGTCATTTTTGTTTTTCGAGTTGTGTTTCGAATTTTGACTTTAAATTTTGTGACAACCTACGTTGATGTTGTATGAGTGTGCTAACTATTTTTCAGATTTTTTTTTAAATTTTAAAGCATAATGTGAGTTTGGTGCACCGGTAGCACCACAAGCTCCAGTGCACCAGATATTTTTCCTGCTCCTACCACCCCGCTGGGAGCAAGAGTGGCATGCTTTTTTTCTTCAAGCCTATATTCATGAACGAGACTAACATGTGTTCTTTTTTTGGGGAGAAACTTTCAATCTATTCATCTTCAATCATGGCAGTACAAAGAACAACAGAGGTAATAAAAATTATAACCATGTCCATGGACCATCTAGCTACGACTAGAAGCACTGGAACGAGCCGAAGGCGCGCCGCCGTCATCGCCCCTCCCTCACGGAGTCGGGCAAACCTTGTTGTAGTAAACAGTCGGGAAGTCGTCATGCTAAGGCCTCATAGGACCAGCGCACCGGAGTAGCAACCATCACCGATGAAGAAATTCATAGATTAGAAGGATCAGACATTTAAGAACTCAAATGAAGACGAACGAAGACCGAATCCCAACAGATCCACCGAAGACCAGCACCGATCGAATCCCACGAGATCCGACGGAGACAAACCTTCACACACCCTCCGACGATGCTGTATACACCATCGGGGTGGGGATAGCACGTGGGAGACATTATTCCTACTACTAAGGGATATCGCCGCCGCCACACAGCCCCAACCAAGACAATGAACCTAACAAGAATGAGAACAGGGTCCAGTGGGCTGGGGGCCAAGATCCTCCGCACCTCCATGGCCTAGAGGCCATCGGAGATGGGGCGGACCAGCGGCGACGATGATAGGAGGAGAAAAGATTTCTTGTGGAGGAGGAAAGAGACGGAAGAATAGAATGAGAAACTACTGTTAAGTGGGAGCATAAACATATAGAGCATGTCATTCTACTTAACACTCCATGTGACAAGATGACGCCACGATGGAAACAACATACCGGACACAATAGTCCAAAGGTAGAGAAAAGATGGAGGTGACGATGATGTTGGAGATGGGGTTGATCAAGATGGAGCTCGTGATGATGATACCCATAAGGAATGGAGTGTTGGTGATGACGATGGCTCCGACTTCCCCCAGCTGGAAATTTTTACATTGTTTTGACGAGTATGACACAAGTGTTCAAGGATGATACTCACTTCTTCAATGCATACCTTTCTAATCACTAATATTTTTGAAAAATAAATTAGGCTCTTATCTCTATCTTTTTTTGTTTTCGAAAAGTTTGTTGGGAGAAAACAGTAGTAAAATACTCTCTAGAACTTATTGGTTGCCTCCCAAGCATCACTTTCTACAAATTCATATATCTAGGATTAAGGTGCTCAATAATTATTCCACCAGGATCCCAAGGTAGCCAATTTTAGTTAACAAATATTTCAATCTAAGTAGTGAGCACAAAGTAACATAGAGCATGTAACAACGAAATATAACCCTCTTCATATGCATTAGCATGTAATAAGAGAACAAATCATGAACACGATGTAAAGACCAATGCATGGCAATCCTTATTAAGAGCAAACTTCTCATGTATGGTGTAGTTTGGAGAGTTCAAAAAGATGCATGATAGGACTATCAAGTGCGGGTATAACATTAACATTGTATTTTTATTATAAGGAACAATAGCAAGTTCATCTCCACAAGCATCTTTCAGAAGATCATCATGGTCATAAGTGTTGAAGTCATCAAACGAGATTTTTCATCTAAGAAGTTCAAAGGATCACAAATTTCAGCAACATAGTTTTCATTCTTCGGTAAGTATGGAGGTTAATCAAGCAATGTATGAGTAAAAGTTACTCTCATAGGACTAGGAATGTGGGAAAGGATAGCTAATCCACTCTTCCTCATTTTGTTCTTCACTCTCCTCTTAGTATTTTCCATCTAATGAGCATTCAACAGTTTCTTCTTTCATTGCTATTTGCAAAACATTAACCTCTTCATGGGCAGTGGAGGCTTTCTCAAAATGATTAGTGATATAAGTATTACTACTGAAATTCTTATAACAATAATCAAGTATAGCATAAGTCTCAGTCTTAATGTACTTAACATCTTCAATTAGCTGCCATAAAGAGTTGAGACAAGCGGTGTTTTCACAAAAGTTTCATGCTCTTCTAACTTTTTTTCTCATACTAAACTAGTTGAGTGTTCGGCACTACCATGAACATATTCAAGTAGAAACTTTTAGCAGTGAGGATTTTAGGTGGTCCCTCAACGTACTACTAGTGGTTACAATTTTTTTTGGTAATTTGTGTTTTCTACCCATTACTAAAGATAGAAAACAATGCAAAACAATAATAAAACTACTTAGTGATTTCGGTTGTTGGGGATGTTGATTGTCGGAGCGAGGTGGCGCACTGCAGCTAGACCTGTCCATAAGTCGGGCCAGGCCTAAGAAAGGCTGCTAGAGAAAACCTAGGCCCGGGCCCGGCCGGGACTTCGGGCCTAGACTTCAGGCCCAAGCCAGGCCGATCGGTGGAAAAGCCAATCGGGCCTCTTCCTTCAAACACAAAATGAATAAGTCCAAGCTCGGCCTGTCCCAGTCTTTGGGCTAAAACCTTAGGCCCAGGCCCGTCCCAGCCTTTGGGCTAAAACCTTAGGCCCAGGCCTGATGCGTGGGCAAGACCTGGTCGGGTCGGGCCGGGTTTCCCATGGCCAGGCCTGATTGTAGCATAGCCCCAAGCGGAGTCCTCAGGGGAGTTGGTGATGATTTATGAGCTTGGCATGGACCCATGCTGGTACCGCGAGCTCACCGTGCTAGGTAATGGCCGTTTTATCCAAGTCTCCACCCTAGGCCACATGTGGGCCCAACCTATCCAAATGGGGTTTAAATTAACTAACACAATCATCAATATTTTTTTGTGATTAGAAAGAAGTAATAGGTATCAACGAATAAATTAAAGGCTGTGGAGTAGTTTCTCTTTGGCCTAACCCCAATTATGATAGTTTTATGCTATTTAGTCCAGAAATTTGGCTCTGGAATAGTTTACTTTCCAAAGACCCCTTCTATAATAAGAAAAAAAAACCTTTTAGAGTGAGCGAAGCCTCCCACCGGCGCAAATGAGCTTGCTCTACTTAAATTTGTTTCAATCTTCCACGTCCAGATGTAGAGATCTGTATGTAGTACGACTGTACAAAACCGTACGGACCCCGCAAATTAACCCGCTGCCTCTGTTTTGCTTGACAGCGACCATTTGCGGACGATTTGACTAATCCCAAATTGTGTGGACATCAGACCCCATCCTCCACGCACGCAGTCACCATCACGACGCCTTGTCACATACCCTACGTTTTCTACTATCTGAACTGAACGTCTGAGCGTCTGAACCCCTTTCCAAACTCACTCACTGCTCTCGTCATCTTGGATCATCTTCCTCTCTCGTCTCTCACACTATAAAAAGCATACGGCATGGATCTCTCCAGCAATCATCACGACACCATCACACCATCGACCATCAACACCATCGACCATCAATCATCACGACACCATCACACCATCGACCATCTCTCCACGCAACGCAACGCAGCGCGCATAAACAGAAGCAGCAATGGCCGCCTGGCTGAGGAAGGAGACAGCCGAAGCATACTACCTCGCGGCCGATGCCCGGGGCGACAGAGGAAAGAAGGTCCCCAAGGGGTACCTCCCGCTGGCGCTGGTGGGCGAGGAGGGAGACGGCGACGAGCGTGTGCTGGTGCGGATCGAGGCGCTCAAGGAGCCGTGCATGGCGGCGCTGCTGGAGATGGCCGCGCAGCAGTTCGGCTACGGCCAGCCCGGCGTCCTCAGGATCCCCTGTGACGCACAGCAGTTCCACCAGATGGTCAGCGCCATGTGCAACAAGGGCAACGCCACATAGGATAGGTGTTAAGTAGTGATTATTACTGCACATCGTCCACCTAGGAGAAACATAGATTGGAAGAGGGATGCCCGTAGACAAATTACAATCACCTCAAATGCGCATGTTTTCTACATCGATATATCTAGTCAGAGAAGGAACAGTTCGTATTGTGGAGAGTCCAGATAACTCATGGACAGCAGATGGTGTGCTTTCATCGAGGAGCTTCTATGCACTCCCTTCCTGTACGGAGCAAGATGAGTGAACGTAGACTGTAAAATATGTCTATATACATCTGTATATAGTTCGTATTGAAATTTCTAAAAGGACTTATATTTCTAAACGGTATTATCTTGCTTGCGTTGAGCCCTTTTTTCTTTTATATTGATTGCTTGACTTCAGAATGAGTCCATCAGAGATTCAGAGCTCTTACATTAATTAGGTAAGGCTTGCCGTCGTTGCTTCAGTCCTCGGGTATTCAGAGCTCTTATTTCAGAATGACCAAGGTGAGAGACAGGGCGTCAGAGACGAGGCAGTCGGGTCGAGCCCAGCGCAAAAGCCGGCTCTGCTAGTCCAGCCTTATCCATAGGTCGAGATCTATACGTATGGACCCCGCAAATTAACCAAGCACGATTGTTTCTCTTGACAGTGACCATTTGTGGACGATTAGACTAATAAGAAAGAAATTCATTTTTCACCCTCAAGTGTGCCTCAATGGACAAATACCTCCCTAAAGTCTATTTTGATACAATTTTAACCGTTCTAAAAACCAGATAAATCAAACACTAGAGCGTTTTTGTTATTATTTTGGTGGTTTTGGAAGAAAATGTCATCTTCTTCCTCTCTCTCCCTCTCTCCTCTGTGTCATTCATCGACCGCCATGGCCGTCGATGCTTCCCACCGAGGTGGTACAACGTCGCCCCACATGCTCAACTCTCCTTCCCCTCCCACCCTTCTCTCACCCTCTCGCGGCGGGAATCGCGTGCTACAGCCAGCGCCACCGCCGTTCCCGCACACACGCCCACCGGCAACCTCAAGCCCCAACTCCATGTCAAGCTTCTCTGCCACGCCTCCCTCGCCTCCTCTGCCAAAGTAATTTGTGCGAGCCACCCCCCAAATTACAGCGGGAACGCCGTCTTCCTTGTTTCAGATTTGTCGCCGACGGACCTGATTCCCTAGCTCCGAGGAGCCCCTATGCCTCCCCTGAGATCCCTCTGGTGTTCCCGGCGCTGCTGACACCTTCCAGCAAGCCCATCGACCCCGAGTTTCTTCCTTTGTGATGTTGTGCTCCGGTAGCTGCCGCAACCATCCATTGCATCGATGTCCTCCTACTCGACCTAGCATGCGAGGCTAGGGTGAACTCCTTGTTTGCCTCAGTTTGCCCAAAGCCCTCTCTCAGGCTAGCTTGATTCCTGCATGGATTTGCCCTAGCTTGCCGCCGCACTAGCCCGCCGCCAGCTACCTTCTGTCCACTATGCAACCCAACGCAAAGCAAACAATGCATGTCATCCCCCCCCCCCCTCCCCAACCACCAAAATTGTAGCAAAACTGCTCAAGGGGCAAATTCATCCGGTTTTGGAGATTTTAGAGTAAATTGCACAAAACCGCTACTTTGAAGGCTATGTTTGCAGCAAACACTACGTTACATTTTTGCTGCAATAAACACCGTGTCTACCGTAATCTTTTTTGCAAATAACACTGATCCGCAGATTTGCCTTCGTTGAGTGTGTTTATGTCAGATGGGGCCCGTTAGTCATGCTGACGTGGCACAAATTTCTCACACCGTTAAGTTGAATCGTTTTGCTGGACATGGGACCTGCTTCTCAGTGTAACCCTCTATATTGAGCATTTCATCGAGCAGCTTGCATGCAGCACACATGTCATTCTCGTTGCACCTACCGCACTGGACCGTCTCCTTCCGCTCGCTGTCGAAGCAAACCTTGCGGCTGCCATTGGAGTCCCTACACATGACGAACCCCATGTCGGCACAGCCCGCGAGTCTGCGACTGCCCCTGGAGCAGGGCCTTGAGATTCCCTCCTCCTCCATCCTCGCCACCTCGGCCGTGTTGGGGAACGTAGTAATTTCAAAAAAATTCTACGCACACACAGGATTATGGTGATGCATAGCAACGAGAGGGGAGAGTGTTGTCTACATACCCTCGTAGACCGTTCGTAAAAGCGTTATATCAACGCGGTTGATGTTGTCGTACGTCTTCACGATCCGACCGATCCAAGTACCGAAAGCACGGCACTCCGAGTTCTGCACACGTTCGGCTCGGTGACGTCCTCGCCTTCTCGATCCAGCAAGAGGGGTGAAGTAGTAGATGAGTTCCGGCAGCACGACGGCGTGGTGACGGTGTTGGTGAAGAACAATCTCCGCAGGGCTTCGCCTAAGCACTACGAAAACTATGACGGAGGATAAACTAGAGGGGACGGGGTTGCCGACACACGGCTTGGTGTTTCTTGATGTGTCTTTGGTGCTAGCCCTGCCCCTCTATTTATATGTTGAGCCCTAGGGTCGAAACTTGGAGCAAAAGCCTCCTCAAAGTCGGTTTTGCCCGAAAGCCAAGAGTCCCACTCGGACTCCAGGACCAAACGCCACAATCCTTGGCGTCTGGCCCAGACGCCATGGGCCCCGGCGTCTGGCCCAGAGCCAGACGTCAGGGTCTCCGGCGTTTGGCCCCCTCACCTCCGGAAAACTCCTTTTGCACCGACTTATAGCCTCACGGGCCTGACCCCTTGGCCAAACCATATCATCCAATATATGAATCTTTACCTCCGGACCATTATGGAGCTCCTCGTCATGTCCGTGATCTCATCCGGGAGTTCGAACAACATTCGGTCACCAACATACATAACTCATATAATACTATATCGTCAACGAAAGTTAAGCGTGCGGACCCTACGGGTTCGAGAACTATGTAGACATGACCGAGACACCTCTCTGGTTAATAACCAATAGCGGGACCTCAATGCCCACATTGGCTCCAACATATTCTACGAAGATCTTTATCGGCCAGACCGCATAACAACATACGTTGTTCCCTTTGTCATTAGTATGTTACTTGCCCGAGATTCGATCGTCGGTATCTCAATACCTAGTTCAATCTTGTTACCATCAAGTCTCTTTACTCGTTCCGTAATACATCATCCAGCAACTAACTCATTAGTTGCAATGCTTGCAAGGCTTATAGTGATATGCATTACCGAGTGGGCCCAGAGATACCTCTCCGACAACCGGAGTGACAAATCCTAATCTCGAAATACGCCAACCCAACAAGTACCTTCGGAGACACCTGTAGAGCACCTTTATAATCACCCAGTTACGTTGTGACGTTTGGTGGCACACAAAGTGTTCCTCCGGTAAACGGGAGTTGCATAATCTCATAGTCATAGGAACATGTATAAGTTATGAAGAAAGCAACAACAACAAACTAAACGATCAAGTGCTAAGCTAACAGAATGGATCAAGTCAATCAACTCATGTCTATGGTTAGGAAACATAACCATCTTTGATCAACGAGCTAGTCAAGTAGAGGCATACTAGTGACACTCTGTTTGTCTATGTATTCGCACATGTATTATGTTTCCAGTTAATATAATTTTAGTATGAATAATAAACATTTATCATGATATAATGAAATAAATAATAACTTTATTATTGCCTCTAAGGCATATTTCTTTCAGTCTCCCACTTGCACTAGAGTCAATAATCTAGTTCACATCGCAATGTGATTTAATATCAATAGTTCACATCACCATGTGATTAACACCCATAGTTCACATCGTCATGTGACCAACACCCAAAGGGTTTACTAGAGTCAATAATCTAGTTCACATCGCTATGTGATTAATACCCAAAGAGTACTATGGTGTGGTCATGTTTTGCTTGTGAGGAAAGTTTAGTCAACGGGTCTGCTACATTCAGATCCGTATGTATTTTGCAAATTTCTATGTCAACAATGCTCTACACGGAGCTACTCTAGATAATTGCTCCCACTTTCAATATGTATCCAGATTGAGACTTTGAGTCATCTGGATCAGTGTCAAAACTTGCATCGACGTAACCCTTTACGACGAACCTTTTGTCACCTCCATAATCGAGAAACATATCCTTGTTCCACTAAGGATAATTTTGACCAATGTCCAGTGATCTACTCCTAGATCACTATTGTACTCCCTTGCCAAACTCAGGGCAGGGTATACGATAGGTCTGGCACACAGCATAGCATAATTTATAGAACCTATGGCTGAGGCATAGGGAATGACTTTCATTCTCTCTCCATCTTCTGCCGTGGTCGGGTTTTGAGTCTTACTCAACTTCACACCTTGTAACACAGGCAAGAACTCCTTCTTTGACTATTCCATTTTGAACTACTTCAAAATCTTGTCAAGGTATGTACTCATTGAAAAACTTATCAAGCGTCTTGATCTATCAATATAGATCTTGATGCTCAATATGTAAGCAGCTTCACCGAGGTTTTTCTTTGAAAAACTCCTTTCAAACATTCCTTTATGCTTTGCAGAATAATTCTACATTATCTCCGATCAACAATATGCACTAGTAGAAAAAGGGTCAAACGTGAAGCACATTAGTGCCGGTTTGAATTAGAGCCGGCACTAATGTGTACATTAGTGCCGGTTCGTGGCGGCGATCAATAGTACCGGTTCGTGGCGAACCTTTAGTACCGGTTCATGCCACGAACCGGTACTAAAGAGGCTGTGTCAGCCTGCGGTCAGGCTATGGCCCCACCATCATCATTTAGTGCCGGTTCGTACCACGAACCGGTACTAATGAGGTTACGGCAAGCTGTTTTTAGTCCCACCTCGCCAAGAGAGAGGCAGTATGAGCGGTTTATAAGCCGTGAGTGCACAGACAATGACGAAGAGTTGCAATGCTCACCTACATGTGTTGATTAGCTTCAAGCCATTCGGAATAGTGTAGATTGCACTGCAGCATAGATTGCACTGAGCTATGTGCAGTGCAGTCTACACTATTCCGAATGACTTGAAGCAAATTAACCAGCATTGCACCTCTTTTTTATTTTTAATAACTTATTTAAACTCCGGACTTCTTTTGTGTTCAGTATGCAGCATTTAAAACTCCGGACTTCTTTTTGTGTAAGTGACTTGGGAAAAACTCAAGTTTGGCAAACTCTACTGACTAAGAAATTTCTTCAAAAACAATTTCTATCCAATAAAAAAAAGACTAGAGGATTACACTTTTCATAGGTTTTGATGAATGTGAACCACAATGTTTAGAGTTACATTGACAGAGTAGTTGCCAATGGAGCTAACCCAATTCTAGGCAGATTGTTAGTTTAATGAAAGTCTATTAGCAAAACAATTTTCTAGTTTGTACATCATATCTTTCACAAATCTAGTGACAATACCAAAATATAAAGATGAAGGTTGGAGATATATCATATTCAAAAGGACCTTGTAGTTAGATATAGCAGAACCCACTAGTAGAAAAACGGTCAAATGTGAAGCACATTAGTGCCGGTTTGAATTTGAGCCGGCACGAATGTGACCATTAGTGCCGATTTCAACGGCTAGCCGGGCTGCTACCATTAGTACCGGTTCGTTGCCAATCTTTAGCAACGGTTCGTGCCACGAATCGATACTAATGTGCATCCCACCAATCAGGAAGAATCACACGGATCGTGTGTTTCTTTCTAGGTTAATAAAGTTATACTTTCTGAAAGCGTTGGCTTCTTGGGTTGCCACTTGCCAATAAATGTTAATGGAGTTAGAGGTGCCACGTCAAACATGAACCAGTGAACTTCTTTAGGAGATTCCATATATATGCTAATCGGGTTCTGCGCTACTCTTTGCAGGTCAGTCACAAGGTAATGGCTGTTGATTTTGGCGTTGACCCTCACCATGTTAGACAGGTAAATAAAGTATTACTGTATGTGGAGATTGAATAGTGAAATTACCATATAATCATATTTAATAGGTTTCATTCTTTAGGTTAGCCTCCCACGCATGTTGTCCTTTAATCATGTGTATCATTTTTTGTGAGGTATTACGGTGTCATTTCATTCTTAATTATTTCATTCAGGAAAGTTTGGAGAGTTTAGAGAAAAAAACAAAGGTTTAGACAGAAGATATGATTTTTGCTAACCGCTAACTTTGTTTTCTAAGTTTGCCTGAGCAATGATGACCTCCCTTTGTTGTTTCCCCATTTCGTGAGAGATAGCCATGTACAGCCGACCCCGCATGTGGCTACGGAACCCCCTGTTAACATGTAACCACTTGGTTTTTTCCTTCTTAGTGAAAAGGCAAAACCCCTGCCGTTTATATTCTAAATAATTGTTTTCAATCAATCACAAACTATTCATACACATATTTGTTTGAATACCTGTAATCCTATTGAAAATCTTAACAAAATGAACGGGCGCGGCAACGCGCGCCATCATGATCTAGTATTCTATGAGGAAGGGGTCATCAACGTGCCTTTGAGATAACGATTTTGCAGCATCACTACAAAACCATTAAATTGATCATTGAAATAAACAGACAAGTTCATAAAGATTTATGTAGTTTATTAGTTAATCATGTATTAGTAGACATCATCTCATATTCAAAGAACACAACTATGTAAATTCTCCAAACATTTTCTGCATTTCCAAAAAATTTTAGTTTCTGAATTACAAAGTGTAAATTATGGTCTATTACTCAAAATCATGTGCTACTACTTCCTCCATCCAGTAGTATAGGGCGTGTGCGTGTTTTTAGTTTGGCAATTTGATTAATCAAATATGTATCATGTGCGACTAAAAGTACATGTTTGGAAACTATATTTGGAGATGAATCCTAAGATAAGCTCTTGGTGACATATTAAGTCAGTCAAATTGATGACCTAGAAACACACACATGACCGACGCGGACACAAGGAGTAACATTTGCTACAGTACATCATAAGTGCCTTGCGTAAACACATCCTAATAGCTAGGGTTTGTACTTGACTTGCTACTGGAGTAAGCATTGCCGGTAGTTAATACTTTATAATTGAACAATAATGTCATAGCTCCTAATAATTTTGTAATTGCAAGTGAAAAATCCTGCTCATGGTGGCTACAATATTTTCTGCCAGGGGCAAGGAAGGAGGGCTAGAAACCTCGAAATCCATACATCCCCACATGACACAGGATTCTGTCAAGAAAAGGCAAAGCAATCCTTACCCGAACCTGACGACAAGTCTACAGGCGTACTCCTTCTCAATCACCGCCGCCTCGGCGCCACCCCATCGGTGCCAATGGTCTTGCCGCGATTGGAGACTAGAGTTTTGCGTGGGCATAAAACGAGGGGAAAACGAGACAGGCCGCTAGTGGGCCAAGCATATTATCTCGGCCTGGCTGCTGTTCGCTACTACTCGTACATAGGGGGCCTCTACAATCGCAAGAAAAGAAACTAGGAATGGCCATGAAGCTGGCTGCTGTGTGATCTGAGCCTGCGTGCTCTGCCCCCAGCAGGCCTTGTGCCATGGGCTACCAGCGAACCTAGGAGGGGGCCCTGGTCTTGGGGGGCCCGGCGCGGCCACCCCCCTGCCCCTCGAAAGGACCGGCCCTGTGTGCATGTGCGACTATCATGAAATATGCTAGTTAGGATAGGGCTACAGGGCCCTACCACCCGCCACCCTAAGTTAGAGGTAGAGGGCCAATGCCCCCCCCCCCCCCCCCCCCCCGCCCCCCTCCTACCACATTGTGTAATACTCCATCCGTTCCAAATTACTCGTCGCAGAAATGGATGTATCTAGAACTAAAATACATCTAGATACATCCATACATGCGACAAGTAATTCAGAACAGAGGGAGTATATTATATCCGAGCACATATGACACATACTGTTTAGATAATTGTAATAGTACATAAATCAGGAGTATCATAAATTACTTGTTATACCAGATTTTTTTTCAAGGTTGATCCATCAATTTGTTCTCAATCGTCGATGAGGAGATGGAAATCTCAAAGGCGGTGGACCTGAGTTGCAACGAGATCATCGACAAGGAGCTGGAGTGTTCGATTCTTCAGTTAAAGGACAACCAAGATTGATGCGCACGAGAAGAACCAACTGCTCGCGATGCTCTTGTTGAATGAATCATTATATACTTTTATTGCACCATTTCATTTGTCGCCCTGTTCCTTTTATCATTGTTTCCGGCTGGCTATATAAAGCCTTGCTTACCTGTAATCAGGATGGAATTCCTGTGAGAGCTTTGCTCCAAACACTTTACAGTTCCTCTTAGAGAGAATGTGACAATCTGCAGGCAATGTACATCTAGGAAGAATGAAGCGGAAAGACTTGATGTATTGATGGAATAATATAATCCTTAAATGGCCATTCAAAACTTCTCCCAAAATAAGGTGAAAATAAATGATGTAGTATACCTGGAATTGATGACAGTTCACTCCGAATTGTAAATTTGGTGGAGCTGACAAATCTAGGCTTCAAATTACAACTGTAGAATTTGTCGAGTCCCTGATGGGTGGTCCTCACCAAAGTGGATTTTGCCTGAAGGGTTCGGGTTGGATACCAGAAGTACACTCGGCAAACACGTTGCCGAGTGGGAATTGGCTTTTGCCGAGTTTTCTTAGTACTCGGGAAACTCAGAAATTACAGTAGTGACACAACAAGAATATTAGGGATTCATATTTTCCACGGCTATGACATCGTGCAACAAATTAAACATGATCCAATCCTATATGCTTAATACTAATAATAATAAGACTAGTTCCACCAGGCAAGGGGAGTTAAGACCGCACGTAGAGCTCAGAAATCGGATTGCCATCACCTCCGATCCGGCTTTGTCCCGCCCGGCGAGGCATAGGCACGTAGAGTTGACACCGTGCAGCATTCATTGCTGTTGATTGATCACACGTGCCTCTGCACTGGAGTAAGGCGCTCTTTAAACAAAGAGATTCTTGCAACAGGTCGCTCAGTTCCATAACGAGAAATTCCTTCGAGTCCAAAGATTAGTTCTAGGGTTTGAGACATGAGATCATAGGCGAAAACCCTGCCAAAGGACGTGGCAAGGATCATCTTCTTTCCTTGTTTGCCAACAACTCTGACATGCTGTGGCACAGTCAGCACATGTCCTGTTCTATAACCAAGCCGTACCAAGTCCACGCGATGCTGCAGCGACCAGTCACCATTATCTTCCCTGACCTTCCAGATCTCCAGGCAACTAAGAACAGAAGCCCGAGGGAGGAGGTCCTCCCGGACCATGCACAGCCCGCCGTCAAGCTCCGTCAGGTGCGCTCCTTCCCAGTCGAAGGGCGGTGCCCGGACCCAGCTGAACGTCTCGTCCGCGACGGAGAAAGACAGCACCGCGGCTGCCGGCCTTGTGGCGAAATAAAATCTTGGGTGGATGAGCCAGTGCAGACACCCGTCGGCGAACACCGCCGGCAGTTTGTGGCACACACCCCCGAACAGCGCGGCCCCGGCGAGCTTGCATGGCATGCCGTCGACAGAGATCGGCCTCCAGCGATCTCCCCCAAGGGTGTGCACCTCGCACCTGGCCCTGTTAAATGCTTCCCGGGTTGTCTCACCGTCGCCGATAAACAGCCGCACGACCTTGCACTCCTTGGTCTTGGCGTCGAATCCGAGGCCGGCCGTTGTCGAATGAAGGATCTTGTCTTGGCAAGGCGGCAGCATGGTGACTGCTCGCGTGGTGGCATTCAGGACGTAGAACCCGCTCTCAGGGTCGTGCAGGAGGGTGAGGCCGCGGCACGGCGTGGACGTTATGCGCGCGCTCTCGCCGCGCATGCCCGTGAGGATGATCAGCCGCATGCCGCCGTCATCGTCGCTGGAGCGCACCTCGGTAGAGTCGTATCTCGCGGTCCGTGATAGGAACAACAGCTTAACGGGCTCCGCTGCTGACCCGGCGGCCTCCTTGGCCGCGCAGAACTCCTCGGAGGATACCAGCGCGGCCCAGCGGCGGCAGACGGCGCGGGATCTGAGGATGGCTTTCACAGGCAGACGCACGAGCACCTCCGTAATCATCTCCTCCGGCAGCATCGGCATGCCCTTGGTTTCCGCCATCATCATCGTTGGTTTGAGCAGCAAGCAGGCCGTCTCGTTGAATACGTACGTACAACGTGGGGAGATGCTTGGATGGAGTACAAGGCAAGTTTTGGTTGGTTTAAACCAATTTCATCTCTGTCTTTCTTTATCTCTATATATAAGATTCTAATGGAATACGTTTGTGTTTCCTCTTCTGTAGTCCTTCACAACCTCAAAACTCCTGAACTCCTTCAATGCAAAAAATAAAAACCTCCTCTTTTTTTAGCCAAAAAATTAAAAACCTCCTGAACTGCTGGGCTGGAAAAATCGACTGGGCTTTGAGCAGCTAACTTGCACACGGAGGAACGGGCTGGCCCGTGTTAGAATATACATGCCATATACATAACTCAATTCAAAATCCTGGTAGAAACAAATTTGCCACACACGACATGCCTCTCCTACAAGTGATAAAATGAAAAATTGTTTCATAAAATTTGAACAAAGTTGGTGTTACGGATTCATGATTTTTAGCTACGTTAGCAGAGATAGCAATATTGAATGATTAGTTGACAAATAATTATTAAGATAATAAGTTATATATTTGATTCCTTAGGTGGTTCAAACTAGTTTTTCATGTCGTCTTTGACTTCCAGTCATGTTTCTCGTCATGAAAGAAAATGCACCGAGGCAGTGCTCTAGCACTTCGCCAAAAGAAGAAGCAAAAGAGGTGTCACTGTGTTGGGCATGTTCCGGTGCACAGTGTGTGCGTGGTGAGGACTGCAGTGCGCGTTGTGGGCAACGTGTGGTGGAGCGTGAGCATGGGCCCACATTGGAAGGCGGGAGGGGGGTTGGCGACACGTTGGTGTGTGACGGTGCAATGGTACCACAAGTCTAGTGAGGAGGACGCGTGTGAGGAGTGCGGGGAAGAACGTGTGAGGTGGCTCGTGCTTAGCAAGGTGTGAGCAGAGTGATCCTATTCACCAACTTTTTTTGCGAGAATTTTTTTAATCTATTCATCTTCAAACATTACAGTATAATGAACACCAAAAATAATAAAAATTACATCCAGATTCGTAGAAGCTAAGAATATACTAAGACAAATTAAGACAAATTGCATAGGCACAAGCACCCGAGCAATTATGAGCCACCCCATTTTAGGCTTCTGTCTGGTTTTCCATCGGTCTTCCCGTCAGTTTTTAGTTTAGGAGAAAATGATTTAGTGTTGGCGGATTTACAAATAATAATTTTATTATGGGTATTAAAAATGGTCACGTTGTTAAAAACACTCATTTATTTTTAAAAACATTTACTAATTTTATAAAATATTTAATTTTATTAAAGTGCTCCCATTTTCATAAATTATAATGCCATTTTTAAGTGTTCATGTATTTTAAAAGGAGAAGTTAAAAAACATAAAATAGAAAATAAGAAGAAAAAATGAAAAATGAAATCTGAACAAACAAAACAAATAAAAAAGAAAAACACTGAAAAACAGAAATAGCTACATAGGCCGGCTCATCAAATTAGTGCACGGGTTCAAATGCGGCGAGCTGGACTTGTCTCAGAGGCACAAAGAAGTAATAAATAAGATTAAGAAAAAGTAAATAAGATCGACTCGGCTCGGCCTATGTTCTTGTTGGGCGGAGCCGAGCTCAAAAGCTCGTCTCACGCAAGACCAGCATGTAAAACAAAGCCGCACTCGCGAATCAACCTGTGGTTAAGTTGGTTAGATGGACATTATTCCTGGATTTATTTCAGGATTTTCGGCGATGCGCTTTCAGTGGGAGGAGACGTTCCTGTCGACGACGAGGCGCTTACGGTGACTTCGTAAATCTCAAGATGATATGCCGACCCAGTCTCTCGGAGGTGCTCATAGGGGTAGGGTGTGCGTGTGTGCGTTTATAGGAGTAAGTGTATGCGCGTGTATATGAGCGCTTGTGTCTGTACTGATGCTAAAAAAAAAACAAAGCCGCACTCCATATTAATTGTAGCATAGTTTTAGTAATAGTACTGTGAGGGAGAATTATAGTACTTTTTTTTCTGTTGACTGGGAGCATTTGCAGATGGTTTGACTAGTAATCACTACGGCCGGAATCAGAGCCCATCGTCCACGCTCGCAGTCACCATCGCAACACCTTGTCACATAGCCTACGTTAACCATCTGAACTGAACCCCTTGTCAAACTCACTTACTGCTGGATCTTGGCGTCGCGTTTCCGAAATCAACAACCACATCCTGATCGATTAACCCGGGACGATCTTCCTCTCTCATCACACTATAAAAGCATATGGCAGGGATCTCTCCAGCATCATCATCTGGACATCATCGCACGATTGACCGTCATCAAACCATTAACACCTTCAGCTCCGTGCTAGCTATCTACGCACAACCCACCGAATAGCAACAGCAATGGCCGCCTGGCGAAGGAAGGAGACGGCCGAAGCATACGTCCTCACCGCTCCTGGCGACGGAGGAAAGGTCCCCAAGGGGTACATCCCGCTGGCGCTGGTGGGCGAGGGTGGGGACGGCGACCAGAGGGTGCTGGTGCTTATCGGGGCGCTAAAGGAGCCGTGCATGGCGGCGCTGCTGGAGATGGCCGCGGAACAGTTCGGATACGGCCAGCCCGGCGTCCTCAGGATCCCCTGTGACGCACAGCAGTTCCAACGGATGGTCACGGACATGTGCAGCAAAGAGCAAAGCCACATAGCTAGGTGATTGTGTTTTTTTTATGACCTAGTGCGCCCATCTTCCAATCTATGGTTTTCTCGGTTTATCGATAGGTGAATACTGAGTAGTGATATGTTTTTGGGGCCGGTTAATTTAGTTAGAGAAGGAACAATTCGTAGTGTTCCTCATATAGCTGATCGACAACGAATTCGGTCTTTCAGTGAGGTGGTTCTGTATATGCTGTTTTGGTTGAACTGAACTCAATATTTTTTCACATTGATTGCTTGACTTTGGTCTTTCATCTGCGTCCGTCCGAGCTGCGCACCCGAGGGAGCCGCCGCCGTGCTGCGCGTCGGCTAAACATGTGTGCTCCTATCTGAACATGGGAGCGGTTGCGCGCGCCCGAATTTGCAACTTCAATTTGCTACCAACTGAATAGTGCTTCTTTCAATTTGGTTTTTCAGAGACCTGTTCGTGCAGTGCAAATAAACATTTGTTCAGGCAGCTATTTCAATTTTTCTCTGGTGGCGTGTTCCTGCTCCTTCTCTGTACTTCTTCATACAGTGCAAATCAACAGTTGCCACTTAACGCCCAAATTGACAACTAAATTCAGTTTCAACAGATAAATCGGAATCGACAGTAGATGCAGTTTGGGTCAAGTAGGGAGCAGTGAGATGCCCCATTATAGGGCAAATGTTGGAGATGACACTTGCTCGTGCCAAAAAAATAATCTGTTTTGGTGCCCAAAATTTTTTTATAACACCTATTTTTTGCATCGTAAAATAGGGCAACTATTGAAGATGCTTTTATAGGCCTCGCGCTTATGGGACAGTTCATTGTGCTGCCTCATCCGGGTTAGCCTTTCTCTTATTGTTTTCTAATTATCACGTTGCTTTTAGTTATCTTGCTATATGAAACTACTCCCCGTGTTCCTTAATATAAGACCTTTTAGAGATTTCAATATGGACTATATAAAATGATTGAATCTACACTTTAAAATAGGTCTATATGCATCTTTATGTAGTTCTTATTGAAATCTCTAAAAAAAGACTTATATTTAGTTTGCCTAGCTTGTGTCAATAGAGCCTGTCAGTGGCCATTTTTTAGGGAAAAATAACCATTTTGGATCCACGTTGTTTGTCTAGCGTCGTCTATGACATCCTTTGCTTGATCAATTGTCGGTTGCTGGAGATGGGACAAGTGCACATATCTAACCTTCTCTTTATTTTGGATACTTTTTTTCTTTATGGATCATATGAGTGGTTTTTTGTTGTAGCCTGAATGTCAGAGGACCTTTCTTGGTTCATCCATATTGAGTTGTGTGATCATGCCATTGTGGTAGTTATATGATTTCGACGTTGTTTGCATTCTTAGGCATTTTTACACTTCCACTGAAATTTTCATAAACCTTAGTTCGTGGGCTTCATGACTAGAGTGTCTAATGGGAAAAAACTTTCTTCTAGTTAGGGTAGGGCTAGAGGGGACTACCACCCAAATTTAGAGACAGAGCACCAATGCCCCCCCCCATTGTATAAATGTTTATATTCAAGCACAAATACCAAATACGGCTTAGACAATTGTACAAGTACATAAATCAGAAGTATCATCAGTTACTTGTTATATACCATCTTTTTGTTCAAGGTTGATCCATCTATTTGTTCTCGATCATCGACAACAAGCTGTAGATCGTCACTAACCTGAGTGTCATCGACACACAGATCGTCGATGAGGAGCCGTGGATCATCGTCATCGTCATGTGCAGCAGGAGCGAAGCGTGGCAGTAGGTGATTATGATTCTTTCATATATGAACTGGTGCACCTATCTTTCAATCTATGGTTTTCGTTGGTTCTTTCGGTTTATTCATAGGGGAATAGTGTGATATGCTTTCTGGGCATGTTTATTTAGTTAGACTAGCACATATGCCCGTGCGTGCAACGGAGAGAAAAATTTGACTTTGGGGTTCCGCATTCATCGACTCTATGTTATATACTCCCTCTGCCCTAGTATTTTCACGTGATACTCCCTCCGTTCGGTATTTTATTAGGCCGGGGCTTGGCGTATTTTCTGAGGTCATCGGAACTTATATATGTACTCCAGTTTTATATAATTAAGCCTAGCCCGTTCAATTTTTTTTCCATTTCCCCGCATTCTTATTTTCTGGGTGGGTCTTCGACGCTTATGCTATACTCCCTCTGTTCGTAATTTGGCTGGGGCTTGATCGTGTCAGTATTTTCTGCATAAATCATTCGAACTTGTACTCTAGTTCAATATTACCCATACTCCCTCCTGGATTCAGTCATGTTTCAACATGGGACTTTCGTTGATTTCTTCTTGCTCATATGTAAGAGTCCATACAACGGTGCATTCAATCCATATAGGGATGAATATGACTCCTACCCTTTGTCTATTGGCGTATTGGCAGCTTATTAGCTTTAATTAGTGGTCGTATTTAAATTGCTTGATTCAGGTCTAAGGGAGTGAGGTGGTATAAAGTAATTGACGGGTGAATCATTTGTGAAACAGAATTGAGAGATAGCTCAGATGTTCCCACCCTTTGTGACCGGAAGGGAGGTCAAGGGTTTGATCCCCCATGTTGACAACTATAATCTTGTGTACATCCAGTATGCATGGGCCGCCGCGTGTGCGATTTGAATCGTCCACTGCTATAGCTGGGCCGGATGCATAGGCCACTGTTGTAGCTGGGCCGCATGTGCTTGACAACGCAGCTGATCTTTTAGTACCAAATCATTTGTAAAAACAAAATGTAGGATGAGATAAGGCATCGAAACCAATAAAATCACCTAAGCCGGACGAAAGCAAGAACATAACCTTGTTTTATTAGTAGGTATAGATAAGGAACAATTCGAGTGTTCTCCATATATAGCTGATGGACAACGAATTTGGTCCTTTAGTGAGGTGGTTCTGTATATGCCGTTTTTGTTTGAATTGAGCTCAATATTCTTTTACATTGATTGCTTTCAAATGTTGTTGTGTCTGTCTCTGTGCACATTCAACGCTACACTAGTATAGAAGGCAACGCACACCTGCAGACTGCAGGGAGTCTGTCATTTTGGAGCTACTGCCTACCGATGCCGAACAAAAATGTTTACAAAGACGATACATATGGAGGCAATACAAATCTTTAGGATTAGGACAAAAAATAGGATTTTTAAACTATATCTCGATTTAAAAAGGTAAATTCTGTCACTGGTCGTTCCCGTTGCAGGCGAAGAGTCACTCTTCGCTCCTTTGGCGGACGGACAGCCGCTTTTGTCTGATTGCGCAGAAAGAGATGCCTTCGTTTTGGTGGAGGGTGAAGAGGACCTCTTTGTTCCCTGGGCAATGAAAAAAAGTTGTCCCTGTAATGTGAACAAGCAAACTCATAGATGATCATACCCCGCTGCATTGAAGATCCCTGGCCGAACCGTCCCACCACCAGGACCGCATCGATGAGGAGAATCCAACAAAAGCTTGAAACATGCATTGTGGGGAATAAATTTTGCCGTTCAATCTACACCGACCAGCGCAGGTCTTGCCATGTTCAGTTTTTTGCTAGGATTTGTCATGCTTGCTAAAGAAAATTGCCATTCCGACGACAACATAATTTTCCATAAAAACACTTGCTTTGTCATGCTTAAAAATGCGACACCCGATTTATAGCGAAATCCATATACATAATTGAGCGTTGGACTGGACAAGCACACAATACTTGGGAGTTGGCCAAGAAGTTTCGAGCCTGTTCAGTACTCCACCGGCTCCACGAAATGCTACGCTCCGACTACTCCAAGCGAGCTCCAGCTCCTTCATCGATCGTGGGAGCGAGGAAACTGTTCGGCCTGTTCGCTCCGCTCCAGTTTATGAGATGGGCCGAAAGCCCAATCTGGCCTAGGGCCCATACGGAGGGGACGTGGTAGGACAGAAAAGGCACCAGAGACATAACGTGAACGAAGCGGTATGCCACTTATCGGTGGCAGTGTGCTGTAAATTTGATGAACTCCTTCGTTTCCAGGATCTACGGAGCAGCTCATTCCCAGCTCTGCGATTTTCATCTGCAGATCGCTCCGCTCCGCTCCGTCGACTCCCGAGAGTTGCCGCGTTCGGATCAGCTCCGCCAGCTCCCAGAGCAGAGTTGTGGAGTGGAGTGAATCCGAACGGGCCCTTCATTTCCGGTTAAGAATTGGCGGTATTCATCGTGTCTTTGTGGTAACTTAACAAGTACCAACCGCCGTATGGGCATTCCATGTCACAACTTGAGGCCCAACCAAATCCAGCTAGAGCCCGCACATTAGGCAGGGAAGAATCTTGGATTGTGCGATTATATTATTTGTATTTCAAACAATATGGTACAAGATTAAATATTGTTCCCTTAGTGTGGTACTGCCTAGCCGCCTATCCTCCAAGAAACAAATTCACTTCAGAGTGGCTTCACTGGAGGAAGATCGAAGCTTACAAAATAATTCTTCGCCTTCATCAGCCCATCCGTAGTGTGAATCCTTTGGTTTTCTGTAAAACCCAAGAGAAAGCTTTTAGCCAAGATACTTTGTGCAGGAGGTACTATCGCCGTACCCCACCCTTAGTAAGAAGCTTGACGAACCACTTACTAGAAAGGACAATATTTTTAATCTCATGACCCTTGTTTGCACGGGGAACGACTGCCCATTTAGCCACTTTATATATTCTATTTTCGCTGTCGCTTTTTCAGAAAAATTTGGACCCCATTATAGTCCAATTTCTGCGAGACCCATTGTAAAATTTGAAAAGGGGGGGGGGGGGGGGGGGTAGGATTTGAAAAACCGTAGTACTGAGCAGAGTCAATAAGAACGAACGCGTGTCTCCCGCCAGCGGAAAGGAGCTTGTCGTGCGGACACTGTGTACACAACAAAACCGTGCCGACACGTACTGCAAATTAACCTAGTACGATTGTTTCTCTTGACAGGGACCATTTGGGAATGATTTGACTAATGTAATCTCTCTCCAGGGATCACATGAGAGAGACCCCAACCCCATCGTCCACGCCTGCAGTCAGCAATCAGCACACCTTGCCACAGAGCCTACGTTTCCTATCTCGACTGTACCACTGCTGATTCTTCACAAATTAACCACCTACTGAATCTTCATCTCACACTATAAAAGCATATCGCATGGCTCTCCTTCCTTTGCATCGGTCTTCAGGACATCATCACACGATCGACCTTTTCCCCCGCGCGCGCTAGCTACGCATTTACGCAACACGCAGAACATCAGCAGCAATGGCTGCCTGGAGAAGGAAGGAGACGGCCGAAGCATACTACCTCACGGGCCGATGCCGGCGAAAGAGGAAAGAAGGTCCCCAAGGGGTACATCCCGCTGGCGCTGGTGGGCGAGGAGGGGAACGGCGACGAGCGGGTGCTGGTGCGCATCGGCGCGCTCAAGGAGCCGTGTATGGCAGCGCTGCTGGAGATGGCCCGCGCAGCAGTTCGGCTACGGTCAGCCCGGCGTCCCTCAGGATCCCTGCGACGCACAGCAGTTCCACCAAATAGTCAGCGCCATGTGCAGCAAGAGCAAGCCACATAGCCAAGTGATTGTGTTTTTTTATGACCTACTGCGCCCATCTTCCAATCTATGGTTTTTCTCGGTTTATCGATAGGTGAATACTGAGTAGTGATATGCTTTTGGGGCGGTTAATTTAGTTAGAGAAGGAACCAATTCGTAGTGTTCCTCATATAGCTGATCGACAACGAATTCGGTCTTTCAGTGAGGTGGTTCTGTATATGCTGTTTTGGTTGAACTGAACTCAATATTTTTTCACATTGATTGCTTGACTTTGGTCTTTCATCTGCGTCCGTTCCGAGCTGCGCACCCGAGGGAGCCGCCGCCGTGCTGCGCGTCGGCTAAACATGTGTGCTCCTATCTAAACATGGGAGCGGTTGCGCACGCCCGAATTTGCAACTTCAATTTGCTACCAACTGAATAGTGCTTCTGTCAATTTGGTTTTTCAGAGACCTGTTCGTGCAGTGCAAATAAACATTTGTTCAGGCAGCTATTTCAATTTTTCTCTGGTGGCGTGTTCCTGCTCCTTCTCTGTACTTCTTCGTACAGTGCAAAATCAACAGTTGCCACTTAACGCCCAAATTGACAACTAAATTCAGTTTCAACAGATAAATCGGAATCGATAGTAGATGCAGTTTGGGTCAAGTAGGGAGCAGTGAGATGCCCCATTATAGGGCAAATGTTGGAGATGACACTTGCTCGTGCCAAAAAAATAATCTGTTTTGGTGCCCAAAATTTTTTTATAACACCTACTTTTTGCATCGTAAAATAGGGCAACTATTGGAAGATGCTTTTATAGGCCTCGCGCTTATGGGACAGTTCATTGTGTTGCCTCATCCGGGTTAGCCTTTCTCTTCTTGTTTTCTAATTATCACGTTGCTTTTAGTTATCTTGCTATATGAAACTACTCCCCGTGTTCCTTAATATAAGACCTTTTAGAGATTTCAATATGGACTATATAAAATGATTGAATCTACACTTTAAAATAGGTCTATATGCATCTTTATGTAGTTCTTATTGAAATCTCTAAAAAAAGACTTATATTTAGTTTGCCTAGCTTGTGTCAATAGAGCCTGTCAGTGGCCATTTTTTAGGGAAAAATAACCATTTTGGATCCACGTTGTTTGTCTAGCGTCGTCTATGACATCCTTTGCTTGATCAATTGTCGGTTGCTGGAGATGGGACAAGTGCACATATCTAACCTTCTCTTTATTTTGGATACTTTTTTTCTTTATGGATCATATGAGTGGTTTTTTGTTGTAGCCTGAATGTCAGAGGACCTTTCTTGGTTCATCCATATTGAGTTGTGTGATCATGCCATTGTGGTAGTTATATGATTTCGACGTTGTTTGCATTCTTAGGCATTTTTACACTTCCACTGAAATTTTCATAAACCTTAGTTCGTGGGCTTCATGACTAGAGTGTCTAATGGGAAAAAACTTTCTTCTAGTTAGGGTAGGGCTAGAGGGGACTACCACCCAAATTTAGAGACAGAGCACCAATGCCCCCCCCCATTGTATAAATGTTTATATTCAAGCACAAATACCAAATACGGCTTAGACAATTGTACAAGTACATAAATCAGAAGTATCATCAGTTACTTGTTATACCATCTTTTTGTTCAAGGTTGATCCATCTATTTGTTCTCGATCATCGACAACAAGCTGTAGATCGTCACTAACCTGAGTGTCATCGACACACAGATCGTCGATGAGGAGCCGTGGATCATCGTCATCGTCATGTGCAGCAGGAGCGAAGCGTGGCAGTAGGTGATTATGATTCTTTCATATATGAACTGGTGCACCTATCTTTCAATCTATGGTTTTCGTTGGTTCTTTCGGTTTATTCATAGGGGAATAGTGTGATATGCTTTCTGGGCATGTTTATTTAGTTAGACTAGCACATATGCCCGTGCGTGCAACGGAGAGAAAAATTTGACTTTGGGGTTCCGCATTCATCGACTCTATGTTATATACTCCCTCTGCCCTAGTATTTTCACGTGATACTCCCTCCGTTCGGTATTTTATTAGGCCGGGGCTTGGCGTATTTTCTGAGGTCATCGGAACTTATATATGTACTCCAGTTTTATATAATTAAGCCTAGCCCGTTCAATTTTTTTTCCATTTCCCCGCATTCTTATTTTCTGGGTGGGTCTTCGACGCTTATGCTATACTCCCTCTGTTCGTAATTTGGCTGGGGCTTGATCGTGTCAGTATTTTCTGCATAAATCATTCGAACTTGTACTCTAGTTCAATATTACCCATACTCCCTCCTGGATTCAGTCATGTTTCAACATGGGACTTTCGTTGATTTCTTCTTGCTCATATGTAAGAGTCCATACAACGGTGCATTCAATCCATATAGGGATGAATATGACTCCTACCCTTTGTCTATTGGCGTATTGGCAGCTTATTAGCTTTAATTAGTGGTCGTATTTAAATTGCTTGATTCAGGTCTAAGGGAGTGAGGTGGTATAAAGTAATTGACGGGTGAATCATTTGTGAAACAGAATTGAGAGATAGCTCAGATGTTCCCACCCTTTGTGACCGGAAGGGAGGTCAAGGGTTTGATCCCCCATGTTGACAACTATAATCTTGTGTACATCCAGTATGCATGGGCCGCCGCGTGTGCGATTTGAATCGTCCACTGCTATAGCTGGGCCGGATGCATAGGCCACTGTTGTAGCTGGGCCGCATGTGCTTGACAACGCAGCTGATCTTTTAGTACCAAATCATTTGTAAAAACAAAATGTAGGATGAGATAAGGCATCGAAACCAATAAAATCACCTAAGCCGGACGAAAGCAAGAACATAACCTTGTTTTATTAGTAGGTATAGATAAGGAACAATTCGAGTGTTCTCCATATATAGCTGATGGACAACGAATTTGGTCCTTTAGTGAGGTGGTTCTGTATATGCCGTTTTTGTTTGAATTGAGCTCAATATTCTTTTACATTGATTGCTTCAAATGTTGTTGTGTCTGTCTCTGTGCACATTCAACGCTACACTAGTATAGAAGGCACGCACACCTGCAGACTGCAGGGAGTCTGTCATTTTGGAGCTACTGCCTACCGATGCCGAACAAAAATGTTTACAAAGACGATACATATGGAGGCAATACAAATCTTTAGGATTAGGACAAAAAAATAGGATTTTTAAACTATATCTCGGATTTAAAAAGTAAATTCTGTCACCTGGTCGTTCCCGTTGCAGGCGAAGAGTCACTCTTCGCTCCTTTGGCGGACGGACAGCCGCTTTTTGTTCTGATTGCGCAGAAAGAGATGCCTTCGTTTTGGTGGAGGGTGAAGAGGACCTCTTTGTTCCCTGGGCAATGAAAAAAAGTTGTCCCTGTAATGTGAACAAGCAAACTCATAGATGATCATCCCCGCTGCATTGAAGATCCCTGGCCGAACCGTCCCACCACCAGGACCGCATCGATGAGGAGAATCCAACAAAAGCTTGAAACATGCATTGTGGGGAATAAATTTTGCCGTTCAATCTACACCGACCAGCGCAGGTCTTGCCATGTTCAGTTTTTTGCTAGGATTTGTCATGCTTGCTAAAGAAAATTGCCATTCCGACGACAACATAATTTTCCATAAAAACACTTGCTTTGTCATGCTTAAAAATGCGACACCCGATTTATAGCGAAATCCATATACATAATTGAGCGTTGGACTGGACAAGCACACAATACTTGGGAGTTGGCCAAGAAGTTTCGAGCCTGTTCAGTACTCCACCGGCTCCACGAAATGCTACGCTCCGACTACTCCAAGCGAGCTCCAGCTCCTTCATCGATCGTGGGAGCGAGGAAACTGTTCGGCCTGTTCGCTCCGCTCCAGTTTATGAGATGGGCCGAAAGCCCAATCTGGCCTAGGGCCCATACGGAGGGGACGTGGTAGGACAGAAAAGGCACCAGAGACATAACGTGAACGAAGCGGTATGCCACTTATCGGTGGCAGTGTGCTGTAAATTTGATGAACTCCTTCGTTTCCAGGATCTACGGAGCAGCTCATTCCCAGCTCTGCGATTTTCATCTGCAGATCGCTCCGCTCCGCTCCGTCGACTCCCGAGAGTTGCCGCGTTCGGATCAGCTCCGCCAGCTCCCAGAGCAGAGTTGTGGAGTGGAGTGAATCCGAACGGGCCCTTCATTTCCGGTTAAGAATTGGCGGTATTCATCGTGTCTTTGTGGTAACTTAACAAGTACCAACCGCCGTATGGGCATTCCATGTCACAACTTGAGGCCCAACCAAATCCAGCTAGAGCCGCACATTAGGCAGGGAAGAAATCTTGGATTGTGCGATTATATTATTTGTATTTCAAACAATATGGTACAAGATTAAATATTGTTCCCTTAGTGTGGTACTGCCTAGCCGCCTATCCTCCAAGAAACAAATTCCACTTCAGAGTGGCTTCACTGGAGGAAGATCCGAAGCTTAACAAATAATTCTTCGCCTTCATCAGCCCATCCGTAGTGTGAATCCTTTGGTTTTCTGTAAAACCCAAGAGAAAGCTTTTAGCCAAGATACTTTGTGCAGGAGGTACTATCGCCGTACCCCACCCTTAGTAAGAAGCTTGACGAACCACTTACTAGAAAGGACAATATTTTTAATCTCATGACCTTGTTTGCACGGGGAACGACTGCCCATTTAGCCACTTTATATATTCTATTTTCGCTGTCGCTTTTTCAGAAAAATTTGGACCCCATTATAGTCCAATTTCTGCGAGACCCATTGTAAAATTTGAAAAGGGGGGGGGGGGGGGGGGGTAGGATTTGAAAAACCGTAGTACTGAGCAGAGTCAATAAGAACGAACGCGTGTCTCCCGCCAGCGGAAAGGAGCTTGTCGTGCGGACACTGTGTACACAACAAAACCGTGCCGACACGTACTGCAAATTAACCTAGTACGATTGTTTCTCTTGACAGGGACCATTTGGGAATGATTTGACTAATGTAATCTCTCTCCAGGGATCACATGAGAGAGACCCCAACCCCATCGTCCACGCCTGCAGTCAGCATCAGCACACCTTGCCACAGAGCCTACGTTTCCTATCTCGACTGTACCACTGCTGATTCTTCACAAATTAACCACCTACTGAATCTTCATCTCACACTATAAAAGCATATCGCATGGCTCTCCTTCCCTTTGCATCGGTCTTCAGGACATCATCACACGATCGACCTTTTCCCCGCGCGCGCTAGCTACGCATTTACGCAACACGCAGAACATCAGCAGCAATGGCTGCCTGGAGAAGGAAGGAGACGGCCGAAGCATACTACCTCACGGGCCGATGCCGGCGAAAGAGGAAAGAAGGTCCCCAAGGGGTACATCCCGCTGGCGCTGGTGGGCGAGGAGGGGAACGGCGACGAGCGGGTGCTGGTGCGCATCGGCGCGCTCAAGGAGCCGTGTATGGCAGCGCTGCTGGAGATGGCCGCGCAGCAGTTCGGCTACGGTCAGCCCGGCGTCCTCAGGATCCCCTGCGACGCACAGCAGTTCCACCAAATAGTCAGCGCCATGTGCAGCAAGAGCAAAGCCACATAGCCAAGTGATTGTGTTTTTTTATGACCTACTGCGCCCATCTTCCAATCTATGGTTTTCTCGGTTTATCGATAGGTGAATACTGAGTAGTGATATGCTTTTGGGGCCGGTTAATTTAGTTAGAGAAGGAACAATTCGTAGTGTTCCTCATATAGCTGATCGACAACGAATTCGGTCTTTCAGTGAGGTGGTTCTGTATATGCTGTTTTGGTTGAACTGAACTCAATATTTTTTCACATTGATTGCTTGACTTTGGTCTTTCATCTGCGTCCGTTCGAGCTGCGCACCCGAGGGAGCCGCCGCCGTGCTGCGCGTCGGCTAAACATGTGTGCTCCTATCTAAACATGGGAGCGGTTGCACACGCCCGAATTTGCAACTTCAATTTGCTACCAACTGAATAGTGCTTCTGTCAATTTGGTTTTTCAGAGACCTGTTCGTGTAGTGCAAATAAACATTTGTTCAGGCAGCTATTTCAATTTTTCTCTGGTGGCGTGTTCCTGCTCCTTCTCTGTACTTCTTCGTACAGTGCAAATCAACAGTTGCCACTTAACGCCCAAATTGACAACTAAATTCAGTTTCAACAGATAAATCGGAATCGATAGTAGATGCAGTTTGGGTCAAGTAGGGAGCAGTGAGATGCCCCATTATAGGGCAAATGTTGGAGATGACACTTGCTCGTGCCAAAAAAATAATCTGTTTTGGTGCCCAATTTTTTTTATAACACCTACTTTTTGCATCGTAAAATAGGGCAACTATTGGAGATGCTTTTATAGGCCTCGCGCTTATGGGACGTTCATTGTGTTGCCTCATCCGGGTTAGCCTTTCTCTTCTTGTTTTCTAATTATCACGTTGCTTTTAGTTATCTTGCTATATGAAACTACTCCCCGTGTTCCTTAATATAAGACCTTTCAGAGATTTCAATATGGACTATATAAAATGATTGAATCTACACTTTAAAATAGGTCTATATGCATCTTTATGTAGTTCTTATTGAAATCTCTAAAAAAAGACTTATATTTAGTTTGCCTAGCTTGTGTCAATAGAGCCTGTCAGTGGCCATTTTTTAGGGAAAAATAACCATTTTGGATCCACGTTGTTTGTCTAGCGTCGTCTATGACATCCTTTGCTTGATCAATTGTCGGTTGCTGGAGATGGGACAAGTGCACATATCTAACCTTCTCTTTATTTTGGATACTTTTTTTCTTTATGGATCATATGAGTGGTTTTTTGTTGTAGCCTGAATGTCAGAGGACCTTTCTTGGTTCATCCATATTGAGTTGTGTGATCATGCCATTGTGGTAGTTATATGATTTCGACGTTGTTTGCATTCTTAGGCATTTTTACACTTCCACTGAAATTTTCATAAACCTTAGTTCGTGGGCTTCATGACTAGAGTGTCTAATGGGAAAAAACTTTCTTCTAGTTAGGGTAGGGCTAGAGGGGACTACCACCCAAATTTAGAGACAGAGCACCAATGCCCCCCCCATTGTATAAATGTTTATATTCAAGCACAAATACCAAATACGGCTTAGACAATTGTACAAGTACATAAATCAGAAGTATCATCAGTTACTTGTTATACCATCTTTTTGTTCAAGGTTGATCCATCTATTTGTTCTCGATCATCGACAACAAGCTGTAGATCGTCACTAACCTGAGTGTCATCGACACACAGATCGTCGATGAGGAGCCGTGGATCATCGTCATCGTCATGTGCAGCAGGAGCGAAGCGTGGCAGTAGGTGATTATGATTCTTTCATATATGAACTGGTGCACCTATCTTTCAATCTATGGTTTTCGTTGGTTCTTTCGGTTTATTCATAGGGGAATAGTGTGATATGCTTTCTGGGCATGTTTATTTAGTTAGACTAGCACATATGCCCGTGCGTGCAACGGAGAGAAAAATTTGACTTTGGGGTTCCGCATTCATCGACTCTATGTTATATACTCCCTCTGCCCTAGTATTTTCACGTGATACTCCCTCCGTTCGGTATTTTATTAGGCCGGGGCTTGGCGTATTTTCTGAGGTCATCGGAACTTATATATGTACTCCAGTTTTATATAATTAAGCCTAGCCCGTTCAATTTTTTTTCCATTTCCCCGCATTCTTATTTTCTGGGTGGGTCTTCGACGCTTATGCTATACTCCCTCTGTTCGTAATTTGGCTGGGGCTTGATCGTGTCAGTATTTTCTGCATAAATCATTCGAACTTGTACTCTAGTTCAATATTACCCATACTCCCTCCTGGATTCAGTCATGTTTCAACATGGGACTTTCGTTGATTTCTTCTTGCTCATATGTAAGAGTCCATACAACGGTGCATTCAATCCATATAGGGATGAATATGACTCCTACCCTTTGTCTATTGGCGTATTGGCAGCTTATTAGCTTTAATTAGTGGTCGTATTTAAATTGCTTGATTCAGGTCTAAGGGAGTGAGGTGGTATAAAGTAATTGACGGGTGAATCATTTGTGAAACAGAATTGAGAGATAGCTCAGATGTTCCCACCCTTTGTGACCGGAAGGGAGGTCAAGGGTTTGATCCCCCATGTTGACAACTATAATCTTGTGTACATCCAGTATGCATGGGCCGCCGCGTGTGCGATTTGAATTGTCCACTGCTATAGCTGGGCCGGATGCATAGGCCACTGTTGTAGCTGGGCCGCATGTGCTTGACAACGCAGCTGATCTTTTAGTACCAAATCATTTGTAAAAACAAAATGTAGGATGAGATAAGGCATCGAAACCAATAAAATCACCTAAGCCGGACGAAAGCAAGAACATAACCTTGTTTTATTAATAGGTATAGATAAGGAACAATTCGAGTGTTCTCCATATATAGCTGATGGACAACGAATTTGGTCCTTTAGTGAGGTGGTTCTGTATATGCCGTTTTTGTTTGAATTGAGCTCAATATTCTTTTACATTGATTGCTTCAAATGTTGTTGTGTCTGTCTCTGTGCACATTCAACGCTACACTAGTATAGAAGGCACGCACACCTGCAGACTGCAGGGAGTCTGTCATTTTGGAGCTACTGCCTACCGATGCCGAACAAAAATGTTTACAAAGACGATACATATGGAGGCAATACAAATCTTTAGGATTAGGACAAAAAAATAGGATTTTTAAACTATATCTCGGATTTAAAAAGTAAATTCTGTCACCTGGTCGTTCCCGTTGCAGGCGAAGAGTCACTCTTCGCTCCTTTGGCGGACGGACAGCCGCTTTTTGTTCTGATTGCGCAGAAAGAGATGCCTTCGTTTTGGTGGAGGGTGAAGAGGACCTCTTTGTTCCCTGGGCAATGAAAAAAAGTTGTCCCTGTAATGTGAACAAGCAAACTCATAGATGATCATCCCCGCTGCATTGAAGATCCCTGGCCGAACCGTCCCACCACCAGGACCGCATCGATGAGGAGAATCCAACAAAAGCTTGAAACATGCATTGTGGGGAATAAATTTTGCCGTTCAATCTACACCGACCAGCGCAGGTCTTGCCATGTTCAGTTTTTTGCTAGGATTTGTCATGCTTGCTAAAGAAAATTGCCATTCCGACGACAACATAATTTTCCATAAAAACACTTGCTTTGTCATGCTTAAAAATGCGACACCCGATTTATAGCGAAATCCATATACATAATTGAGCGTTGGACTGGACAAGCACACAATACTTGGGAGTTGGCCAAGAAGTTTCGAGCCTGTTCAGTACTCCACCGGCTCCACGAAATGCTACGCTCCGACTACTCCAAGCGAGCTCCAGCTCCTTCATCGATCGTGGGAGCGAGGAAACTGTTCGGCCTGTTCGCTCCGCTCCAGTTTATGAGATGGGCCGAAAGCCCAATCTGCCTAGGGCCCATACGGAGGGGACGTGGTAGGACAGAAAAGGCACCAGAGACATAACGTGAACGAAGCGGTATGCCACTTATCGGTGGCAGTGTGCTGTAAATTTGATGAACTCCTTCGTTTCCAGGATCTACGGAGCAGCTCATTCCCAGCTCTGCGATTTTCATCTGCAGATCGCTCCGCTCCGCTCCGTCGACTCCCGAGAGTTGCCGCGTTCGGATCAGCTCCGCCAGCTCCCAGAGCAGAGTTGTGGAGTGGAGTGAATCCGAACGGGCCCTTCATTTCCGGTTAAGAATTGGCGGTATTCATCGTGTCTTTGTGGTAACTTAACAAGTACCAACCGCCGTATGGGCATTCCATGTCACAACTTGAGGCCCAACCAAATCCAGCTAGAGCCGCACATTAGGCAGGGAAGAAATCTTGGATTGTGCGATTATATTATTTGTATTTCAAACAATATGGTACAAGATTAAATATTGTTCCCTTAGTGTGGTACTGCCTAGCCGCCTATCCTCCAAGAAACAAATTCCACTTCAGAGTGGCTTCACTGGAGGAAGATCCGAAGCTTAACAAATAATTCTTCGCCTTCATCAGCCCATCCGTAGTGTGAATCCTTTGGTTTTCTGTAAAACCCAAGAGAAAGCTTTTAGCCAAGATACTTTGTGCAGGAGGTACTATCGCCGTACCCCACCCTTAGTAAGAAGCTTGACGAACCACTTACTAGAAAGGACAATATTTTTAATCTCATGACCTTGTTTGCACGGGGAACGACTGCCCATTTAGCCACTTTATATATTCTATTTTCGCTGTCGCTTTTTCAGAAAAATTTGGACCCCATTATAGTCCAATTTCTGCGAGACCCATTGTAAAATTTGAAAAGGGGGGGGGGGGGGGGGGGTAGGATTTGAAAAACCGTAGTACTGAGCAGAGTCAATAAGAACGAACGCGTGTCTCCCGCCAGCGGAAAGGAGCTTGTCGTGCGGACACTGTGTACACAACAAAACCGTGCCGACACGTACTGCAAATTAACCTAGTACGATTGTTTCTCTTGACAGGGACCATTTGGGAATGATTTGACTAATGTAATCTCTCTCCAGGGATCACATGAGAGAGACCCCAACCCCATCGTCCACGCCTGCAGTCAGCATCAGCACACCTTGCCACAGAGCCTACGTTTCCTATCTCGACTGTACCACTGCTGATTCTTCACAAATTAACCACCTACTGAATCTTCATCTCACACTATAAAAGCATATCGCATGGCTCTCCTTCCCTTTGCATCGGTCTTCAGGACATCATCACACGATCGACCTTTTCCCCGCGCGCGCTAGCTACGCATTTACGCAACACGCAGAACATCAGCAGCAATGGCTGCCTGGAGAAGGAAGGAGACGGCCGAAGCATACTACCTCACGGGCCGATGCCGGCGAAAGAGGAAAGAAGGTCCCCAAGGGGTACATCCCGCTGGCGCTGGTGGGCGAGGAGGGGAACGGCGACGAGCGGGTGCTGGTGCGCATCGGCGCGCTCAAGGAGCCGTGTATGGCAGCGCTGCTGGAGATGGCCGCGCAGCAGTTCGGCTACGGTCAGCCCGGCGTCCTCAGGATCCCCTGCGACGCACAGCAGTTCCACCAAATAGTCAGCGCCATGTGCAGCAAGAGCAAAGCCACATAGCCAAGTGATTGTGTTTTTTTATGACCTACTGCGCCCATCTTCCAATCTATGGTTTTCTCGGTTTATCGATAGGTGAATACTGAGTAGTGATATGCTTTTGGGGCCGGTTAATTTAGTTAGAGAAGGAACAATTCGTAGTGTTCCTCATATAGCTGATCGACAACGAATTCGGTCTTTCAGTGAGGTGGTTCTGTATATGCTGTTTTGGTTGAACTGAACTCAATATTTTTTCACATTGATTGCTTGACTTTGGTCTTTCATCTGCGTCCGTTCGAGCTGCGCACCCGAGGGAGCCGCCGCCGTGCTGCGCGTCGGCTAAACATGTGTGCTCCTATCTAAACATGGGAGCGGTTGCACACGCCCGAATTTGCAACTTCAATTTGCTACCAACTGAATAGTGCTTCTGTCAATTTGGTTTTTCAGAGACCTGTTCGTGTAGTGCAAATAAACATTTGTTCAGGCAGCTATTTCAATTTTTCTCTGGTGGCGTGTTCCTGCTCCTTCTCTGTACTTCTTCGTACAGTGCAAATCAACAGTTGCCACTTAACGCCCAAATTGACAACTAAATTCAGTTTCAACAGATAAATCGGAATCGATAGTAGATGCAGTTTGGGTCAAGTAGGGAGCAGTGAGATGCCCCATTATAGGGCAAATGTTGGAGATGACACTTGCTCGTGCCAAAAAATAATCTGTTTTGGTGCCCAATTTTTTTTATAACACCTACTTTTTGCATCGTAAAATAGGGCAACTATTGGAGATGCTTTTATAGGCCTCGCGCTTATGGGACGTTCATTGTGTTGCCTCATCCGGGTTAGCCTTTCTCTTCTTGTTTTCTAATTATCACGTTGCTTTTAGTTATCTTGCTATATGAAACTACTCCCCGTGTTCCTTAATATAAGACCTTTCAGAGATTTCAATATGGACTATATAAAATGATTGAATCTACACTTTAAAATAGGTCTATATGCATCTTTATGTAGTTCTTATTGAAATCTCTAAAAAAAGACTTATATTTAGTTTGCCTAGCTTGTGTCAATAGAGCCTGTCAGTGGCCATTTTTTAGGGAAAAATAACCATTTTGGATCCACGTTGTTTGTCTAGCGTCGTCTATGACATCCTTTGCTTGATCAATTGTCGGTTGCTGGAGATGGGACAAGTGCACATATCTAACCTTCTCTTTATTTTGGATACTTTTTTTCTTTATGGATCATATGAGTGGTTTTTTGTTGTAGCCTGAATGTCAGAGGACCTTTCTTGGTTCATCCATATTGAGTTGTGTGATCATGCCATTGTGGTAGTTATATGATTTCGACGTTGTTTGCATTCTTAGGCATTTTTACACTTCCACTGAAATTTTCATAAACCTTAGTTCGTGGGCTTCATGACTAGAGTGTCTAATGGGAAAAAACTTTCTTCTAGTTAGGGTAGGGCTAGAGGGGACTACCACCCAAATTTAGAGACAGAGCACCAATGCCCCCCCCCATTGTATAAATGTTTATATTCAAGCACAAATACCAAATACGGCTTAGACAATTGTACAAGTACATAAATCAGAAGTATCATCAGTTACTTGTTATACCATCTTTTTGTTCAAGGTTGATCCATCTATTTGTTCTCGATCATCGACAACAAGCTGTAGATCGTCACTAACCTGAGTGTCATCGACACACAGATCGTCGATGAGGAGCCGTGGATCATCGTCATCGTCATGTGCAGCAGGAGCGAAGCGTGGCAGTAGGTGATTATGATTCTTTCATATATGAACTGGTGCACCTATCTTTCAATCTATGGTTTTCGTTGGTTCTTTCGGTTTATTCATAGGGGAATAGTGTGATATGCTTTCTGGGCATGTTTATTTAGTTAGACTAGCACATATGCCCGTGCGTGCAACGGAGAGAAAAATTTGACTTTGGGGTTCCGCATTCATCGACTCTATGTTATATACTCCCTCTGCCCTAGTATTTTCACGTGATACTCCCTCCGTTCGGTATTTTATTAGGCCGGGGCTTGGCGTATTTTCTGAGGTCATCGGAACTTATATATGTACTCCAGTTTTATATAATTAAGCCTAGCCCGTTCAATTTTTTTTCCATTTCCCCGCATTCTTATTTTCTGGGTGGGTCTTCGACGCTTATGCTATACTCCCTCTGTTCGTAATTTGGCTGGGGCTTGATCGTGTCAGTATTTTCTGCATAAATCATTCGAACTTGTACTCTAGTTCAATATTACCCATACTCCCTCCTGGATTCAGTCATGTTTCAACATGGGACTTTCGTTGATTTCTTCTTGCTCATATGTAAGAGTCCATACAACGGTGCATTCAATCCATATAGGGATGAATATGACTCCTACCCTTTGTCTATTGGCGTATTGGCAGCTTATTAGCTTTAATTAGTGGTCGTATTTAAATTGCTTGATTCAGGTCTAAGGGAGTGAGGTGGTATAAAGTAATTGACGGGTGAATCATTTGTGAAACAGAATTGAGAGATAGCTCAGATGTTCCCACCCTTTGTGACCGGAAGGGAGGTCAAGGGTTTGATCCCCCATGTTGACAACTATAATCTTGTGTACATCCAGTATGCATGGGCCGCCGCGTGTGCGATTTGAATTGTCCACTGCTATAGCTGGGCCGGATGCATAGGCCACTGTTGTAGCTGGGCCGCATGTGCTTGACAACGCAGCTGATCTTTTAGTACCAAATCATTTGTAAAAACAAAATGTAGGATGAGATAAGGCATCGAAACCAATAAAATCACCTAAGCCGGACGAAAGCAAGAACATAACCTTGTTTTATTAGTAGGTATAGATAAGGAACAATTCGAGTGTTCTCCATATATAGCTGATGGACAACGAATTTGGTCCTTTAGTGAGGTGGTTCTGTATATGCCGTTTTTGTTTGAATTGAGCTCAATATTCTTTTACATTGATTGCTTCAAATGTTGTTGTGTCTGTCTCTGTGCACATTCAACGCTACACTAGTATAGAAGGCACGCACACCTGCAGACTGCAGGGAGTCTGTCATTTTGGAGCTACTGCCTACCGATGCCGAACAAAAATGTTTACAAAGACGATACATATGGAGGCAATACAAATCTTTAGGATTAGGACAAAAAAATAGGATTTTTAAACTATATCTCGGATTTAAAAAGTAAATTCTGTCACCTGGTCGTTCCCGTTGCAGGCGAAGAGTCACTCTTCGCTCCTTTGGCGGACGGACAGCCGCTTTTTGTTCTGATTGCGCAGAAAGAGATGCCTTCGTTTTGGTGGAGGGTGAAGAGGACCTCTTTGTTCCCTGGGCAATGAAAAAAAGTTGTCCCTGTAATGTGAACAAGCAAACTCATAGATGATCATCCCCGCTGCATTGAAGATCCCTGGCCGAACCATCCCACCACCAGGACCGCATCGATGAGGAGAATCCAACAAAAGCTTGAAACATGCATTGTGGGGAATAAATTTTGCCGTTCAATCTACACCGACCAGCGCAGGTCTTGCCATGTTCAGTTTTTTGCTAGGATTTGTCATGCTTGCTAAAGAAAATTGCCATTCCGACGACAACATAATTTTCCATAAAAACACTTGCTTTGTCATGCTTAAAAATGCGACACCCGATTTATAGCGAAATCCATATACATAATTGAGCGTTGGACTGGACAAGCACACAATACTTGGGAGTTGGCCAAGAAGTTTCGAGCCTGTTCAGTACTCCACCGGCTCCACGAAATGCTACGCTCCGACTACTCCAAGCGAGCTCCAGCTCCTTCATCGATCGTGGGAGCGAGGAAACTGTTCGGCCTGTTCGCTCCGCTCCAGTTTATGAGATGGGCCGAAAGCCCAATCTGGCCTAGGGCCCATACGGAGGGGACGTGGTAGGACAGAAAAGGCACCAGAGACATAACGTGAACGAAGCGGTATGCCACTTATCGGTGGCAGTGTGCTGTAAATTTGATGAACTCCTTCGTTTCCAGGATCTACGGAGCAGCTCATTCCCAGCTCTGCGATTTTCATCTGCAGATCGCTCCGCTCCGCTCCGTCGACTCCCGAGAGTTGCCGCGTTCGGATCAGCTCCGCCAGCTCCCAGAGCAGAGTTGTGGAGTGGAGTGAATCCGAACGGGCCCTTCATTTCCGGTTAAGAATTGGCGGTATTCATCGTGTCTTTGTGGTAACTTAACAAGTACCAACCGCCGTATGGGCATTCCATGTCACAACTTGAGGCCCAACCAAATCCAGCTAGAGCCGCACATTAGGCAGGGAAGAAATCTTGGATTGTGCGATTATATTATTTGTATTTCAAACAATATGGTACAAGATTAAATATTGTTCCCTTAGTGTGGTACTGCCTAGCCGCCTATCCTCCAAGAAACAAATTCCACTTCAGAGTGGCTTCACTGGAGGAAGATCCGAAGCTTAACAAATAATTCTTCGCCTTCATCAGCCCATCCGTAGTGTGAATCCTTTGGTTTTCTGTAAAACCCAAGAGAAAGCTTTTAGCCAAGATACTTTGTGCAGGAGGTACTATCGCCGTACCCCACCCTTAGTAAGAAGCTTGACGAACCACTTACTAGAAAGGACAATATTTTTAATCTCATGACCTTGTTTGCACGGGGAACGACTGCCCATTTAGCCACTTTATATATTCTATTTTCGCTGTCGCTTTTTCAGAAAAATTTGGACCCCATTATAGTCCAATTTCTGCGAGACCCATTGTAAAATTTGAAAAGGGGGGGGGGGGGGGGTAGGATTTGAAAAACCGTAGTACTGAGCAGAGTCAATAAGAACGAACGCGTGTCTCCCGCCAGCGGAAAGGAGCTTGTCGTGCGGACACTGTGTACACAACAAAACCGTGCCGACACGTACTGCAAATTAACCTAGTACGATTGTTTCTCTTGACAGGGACCATTTGGGAATGATTTGACTAATGTAATCTCTCTCCAGGGATCACATGAGAGAGACCCCAACCCCATCGTCCACGCCTGCAGTCAGCATCAGCACACCTTGCCACAGAGCCTACGTTTCCTATCTCGACTGTACCACTGCTGATTCTTCACAAATTAACCACCTACTGAATCTTCATCTCACACTATAAAAGCATATCGCATGGCTCTCCTTCCCTTTGCATCGGTCTTCAGGACATCATCACACGATCGACCTTTTCCCCGCGCGCGCTAGCTACGCATTTACGCAACACGCAGAACATCAGCAGCAATGGCTGCCTGGAGAAGGAAGGAGACGGCCGAAGCATACTACCTCACGGGCCGATGCCGGCGAAAGAGGAAAGAAGGTCCCCAAGGGGTACATCCCGCTGGCGCTGGTGGGCGAGGAGGGGAACGGCGACGAGCGGGTGCTGGTGCGCATCGGCGCGCTCAAGGAGCCGTGTATGGCAGCGCTGCTGGAGATGGCCGCGCAGCAGTTCGGCTACGGTCAGCCCGGCGTCCTCAGGATCCCCTGCGACGCACAGCAGTTCCACCAAATAGTCAGCGCCATGTGCAGCAAGAGCAAAGCCACATAGCCAAGTGATTGTGTTTTTTATGACCTACTGCGCCCATCTTCCAATCTATGGTTTTCTCGGTTTATCGATAGGTGAATACTGAGTAGTGATATGCTTTTGGGGCCGGTTAATTTAGTTAGAGAAGGAACAATTCGTAGTGTTCCTCATATAGCTGATCGACAACGAATTCGGTCTTTCAGTGAGGTGGTTCTGTATATGCTGTTTTGGTTGAACTGAACTCAATATTTTTTCACATTGATTGCTTGACTTTGGTCTTTCATCTGCGTCCGTTCGAGCTGCGCACCCGAGGGAGCCGCCGCCGTGCTGCGCGTCGGCTAAACATGTGTGCTCCTATCTAAACATGGGAGCGGTTGCACACGCCCGAATTTGCAACTTCAATTTGCTACCAACTGAATAGTGCTTCTGTCAATTTGGTTTTTCAGAGACCTGTTCGTGTAGTGCAAATAAACATTTGTTCAGGCAGCTATTTCAATTTTTCTCTGGTGGCGTGTTCCTGCTCCTTCTCTGTACTTCTTCGTACAGTGCAAATCAACAGTTGCCACTTAACGCCCAAATTGACAACTAAATTCAGTTTCAACAGATAAATCGGAATCGATAGTAGATGCAGTTTGGGTCAAGTAGGGAGCAGTGAGATGCCCCATTATAGGGCAAATGTTGGAGATGACACTTGCTCGTGCCAAAAAAATAATCTGTTTTGGTGCCCAATTTTTTTTATAACACCTACTTTTTGCATCGTAAAATAGGGCAACTATTGGAGATGCTTTTATAGGCCTCGCGCTTATGGGACGTTCATTGTGTTGCCTCATCCGGGTTAGCCTTTCTCTTCTTGTTTTCTAATTATCACGTTGCTTTTAGTTATCTTGCTATATGAAACTACTCCCCGTGTTCCTTAATATAAGACCTTTCAGAGATTTCAATATGGACTATATAAAATGATTGAATCTACACTTTAAAATAGGTCTATATGCATCTTTATGTAGTTCTTATTGAAATCTCTAAAAAAAGACTTATATTTAGTTTGCCTAGCTTGTGTCAATAGAGCCTGTCAGTGGCCATTTTTTAGGGAAAAATAACCATTTTGGATCCACGTTGTTTGTCTAGCGTCGTCTATGACATCCTTTGCTTGATCAATTGTCGGTTGCTGGAGATGGGACAAGTGCACATATCTAACCTTCTCTTTATTTTGGATACTTTTTTTCTTTATGGATCATATGAGTGGTTTTTTGTTGTAGCCTGAATGTCAGAGGACCTTTCTTGGTTCATCCATATTGAGTTGTGTGATCATGCCATTGTGGTAGTTATATGATTTCGACGTTGTTTGCATTCTTAGGCATTTTTACACTTCCACTGAAATTTTCATAAACCTTAGTTCGTGGGCTTCATGACTAGAGTGTCTAATGGGAAAAAACTTTCTTCTAGTTAGGGTAGGGCTAGAGGGGACTACCACCCAAATTTAGAGACAGAGCACCAATGCCCCCCCCCATTGTATAAATGTTTATATTCAAGCACAAATACCAAATACGGCTTAGACAATTGTACAAGTACATAAATCAGAAGTATCATCAGTTACTTGTTATACCATCTTTTTGTTCAAGGTTGATCCATCTATTTGTTCTCGATCATCGACAACAAGCTGTAGATCGTCACTAACCTGAGTGTCATCGACACACAGATCGTCGATGAGGAGCCGTGGATCATCGTCATCGTCATGTGCAGCAGGAGCGAAGCGTGGCAGTAGGTGATTATGATTCTTTCATATATGAACTGGTGCACCTATCTTTCAATCTATGGTTTTCGTTGGTTCTTTCGGTTTATTCATAGGGGAATAGTGTGATATGCTTTCTGGGCATGTTTATTTAGTTAGACTAGCACATATGCCCGTGCGTGCAACGGAGAGAAAAATTTGACTTTGGGGTTCCGCATTCATCGACTCTATGTTATATACTCCCTCTGCCCTAGTATTTCTTCTAGTTTGGGGTTCCGCATTCGGCTTCCGTCCGTAAATTGCTTCATACGGAGTCTTGCCAATCACCGCCTTTGTTGGAGCCCGGTTGAGAAGATAGACCGTTGTCGAGACAGCTTCTCCCCAAAAAGTCCCCGGCAAGTTCTTGCTCTTGAGTAAACTTCTCGCCATGTCAACGATGGTTCGATTGCGCCTTTAAACAACCCCGTTCTGCTGTGGCGTATAAGGTGCCGTGAGGAATCTCTTTATGCCAATCTTCTCGCAGTAGTTGTTGAACTCGTTCGACGTAAACTCTCCGCCGCGATCCGTCCGTAGAGCGCGAACCTTCAGCTTGTGTTCCATCTCCGTTGCAGCCTTCAGCTTCTTGAACGCTTCAAACACCTCATCTTTAGACCGTAGGAGAATGACCCACATATATCTCGAGTAGTCATCTACCACAAGGAAGAACTACTTCTTTCCTCCATGAGTTGCTGGGGTGATAGGGCCACATAGATCACCATGGAGCAGCTCGAGTGCATCACTTGCACGATAGGTAGACTGAGCAGGGAACGGCCTACGGTGTTGTTTTCCAACCAAGCACCCATCACATACTCGATCAACATGGTCAATAAACGGCATCCCAGATACCATCTCCATCTTCGACATCTTCTTCAAGGCGTAGAAGTTGACGTGTCCAAATCTAGCATATGCCATAACCACGAATCATCATCAATCTTGGCGAGCCAACACTCCGGTTGAGATTGATCAAGGTTGAGGATATAGAGCCTGTTCCGTGTGCGATTAACACGGGCTAGCACGTTTCGGAGGTTGTCAAAGATCGTCATCACTCCGTTCTCAATATCCACCTTGCATCCATTCTCGTCAAGTTTCCCGATAGAGATGATGTTGTTGCGAAGCCGTGGAATGTAGTACACTCCGGTGAGTATGCGATGTTCTCCTGTGAGACCCTCGAAGAGGACAGAACCTTGCCCCCAAATCTCCACATTTGAACCATCACCGAACTTGACCGAGCCTTGAACATCATATTCTAGCTCGAGGAACTTCTCCTTGCACCCCGTCATGTGGTTACTGGCACCTGTGTCTAGATACCACGACACGTTCTGGTTTTCGGATAACTTTGGTGTTACCTTTTTCTCATGAAGTAGCACCTTCCGGTTTGGTTTCACAACCACTGTTTGGACGAGATCACAAACTTCGGCCATCAGAAGACCTGGGCGTTCGTCTTCCTGCTTCGCCAAATTTGCCTTGATCTCCCGCTTGTTAGGCTCCGGACAATCCTTCGCAAAGTGACCCATCTCGTTGCAGTTATAGCACTTGACCTCGGACATATCCAAGTTCCGTGGCTTCCGCTCTTTAGATCGGTCCGCCTTACCACGACTTTGTGGCTTGCCTTTTCCTTTGCCTTTTCCGGTTTGTCCGCCGCGCTTCGCATTGCTTGAGCCTTCACCAGCGTCACGCCTTCCTTTGCTACTTGGGGCCTCCCAGTCTGCGCGCGAGTACATGAGTTGCTCACCACCTCCTCCTTTGCCTTTCCGACAGCCATGAGCATTCTCTTCCCATGTCCGCAAGCGTCCGATCGCCTCCGTTATGGTCATGTCGTCGATGTCGTAAAGCTGCTCGAGCGTGCCGATAATGTACGTGAATTTATCAGTCACTGAGCTGAAAAACTTCTCCACAATCTCGGTCTCCTCGAGCTTTGCACCAAGCGCGCAGATCTCTCCCACCAATGTAGTCAGACGCATGGCATAGTCGTTCACCGATTCAGTTTCCTCCATCTGCAACTTGTGAAACTGGCGCTTCAGCACTTGTGCCCGAGCCTTCGTGACGCGATCTTCTCCGATCCTTATCTTTTTGAGTGCGTTCCACGCCTCTCTTGCTGTCTCGAACTCCGCCAATGTCATCAGCACGGAATCTGGCACAAACTGGGCTATGGCGGCCATGGCACCTTCGTTGCACTCCTCGTCGACGTCTTCGTCCGTGATGGCCTCCCACACTCGAAGGGTTCGGAGAATAATCTTCATCTTGACTGCCCACACGCCGTAGTTGGCGTCGGTGAGCATCGGATACTGGATGGGGATGTTGCGATGCGCCTGCACGTTGGCGCCGCCCGTTCCGCCACCACTGGTCGCTGACTTGCCGCCCTTATTCACCTTGTCGCCGTTCTTGTTCGCCTTGGAACCGCCGTTGCCGGACTTGTTCCCCTTGGAACCGCCATTGCCGGACTTGACTGACTCAGCATCACTGTCTGTCATCGTAGATCGTCGATGCTCTGATACTAATTGTTGGCTTTTGATCACTAGACCAAATTGCCCAAAAGCTACACAAAATACGTGCAAAGCTAGCTAGCTATCAAGCAAGCAGCTTGATCGATCTGGCCGTGCGTGCGTACACGAGGCTGGCTTGTACGTACGTGTGTAGCCGGCGACTCTCTATACGTAAACTAGCCGGCGACTCTCTATACGTAAACTTGCGAACGAATAGAAGAAACTCTTTTTGTGGTGCGGTCGACTTGCACCTTTTTCGTTTATTTGCTCAGTATATAAAGGGATACAGCCACCCCGTCCAACACGTCGCCGAGTCGGCAACCAACACGACGGAGACCCAGACTCGTACAAGCACTTGTCCGATTTACTTACGTGAACACTAAACCGACTAGTACTAGGACTCTTTGGACTACTACGTGACCATACCTAATACTACAACTAGATTAACTCTTACATTCACCTCCTTAATCTGGTTGCTTTGTCTCCATCGCTTGTACTCCCATTTTCTTCCTCATCTCGATGAACTTCTGTCGACCAAGGGACTTCGTGAGAATGTCGGCAAGCTGGTCCTTCGTGTTCACGTGCTGAACTTCAATCATCCCTTCCTCAATGCACTCCCGGATATGGTGGAACCGGGTATCTATGTGCTTGCTCCTCTCGTGATGTACCGGATTTTTGCACAGTGAGATTGCAGCTTGGTTGTCGATCTTCAAAGACACCTTCTACACCTCCCGCTTTGCAAGATCAGCTAGGAGTCTTCTCAGCCACACTGTTTGACAAGCCGCCATGCTTGCCGCTATGTATTCTGCCTCGCATGAAGGCGGCGCAACCACCTTTTGCTTTTGAGAATTCCAGCTGATAGGATTTGGGCCAAGATAGAATATCATGCCCGTTGTGCTTTTCCGGTCATCCACATCACCTGCCATGTCACTATCTGAGTATCCACGAAGGATCAATCCTTCATTTCCCTTTCTGTACGTGCAGCCAAGATTAATAGTGCCTTTCACATAGCGTAAGATTTGCTTGACCGCGCTCATGTGTTCGGTTGTCGGATTCTCCATGGAACGACTCACGATCCCGACTAAATAGGCCAAGTCAGGTCGGGTATGCACCAAATATCTTAGGCTGCCCACAACGCTTCGATACATTGTGGTGTCCACCGGCGGATTTGAGCTTGCTCAACTTTTGGCATTGGTCCATTGGAGCTTGTGTCTCGTAGCAATCTGTCATGCCACACTTGTCCAATAACTTGACCGTGTAAGCCGATTGACATAGGGAAATCTCCCCGGAGCTTTGCTTCACTTCGATGCCCAAGTAATAGCTGAGTAATCCCAGATCGCTCATGCTAAACTTCTTCTTCTTCTGTGCCTTGAAACGTTCAATTTCTTGCGCGCTATCTCCGGTGATAATCAGATCGTCGACATAAACTCCAACTAGAAGCTTTGATCCTTTGGAGTTCTTTGTATAGACCGCGTGCTCGAGGGGGCATCTCTTGAACCCGAGCGAGATCAAACTTCGGTCTAACTTTGCATTCCAAGCTCTTGGCGCTTGCTTCAGCCCGTAAAGTGCCTTCTTGAGCTTGTAAACTTTCCCTTCTTCGCCTTTCTTCTCGTAGCCGTGGGGTTGTTCCTGAAGGAAATATGCCCTAGAGGCAATAATAAAGTTATTATTTATTTCCTTATATCATGATAAATGTTTATTATTCATGCTAAGAATTTTATTAACCGGAAACATAATACATGTGTGAATAAATAGACAAACAGAGTGTCACTAGTATGCCTCTACTAGACTAGCTCGTTAATCAAAGATGGTTATGTTTCCTAACCATGAGCAAAGAGTTGTTATTTGATTAACGAGGTCACATCATTAGTTGAATGATCTTATTGACATGACCCATTCCATTAGCTTAGCACCCAATCGTTTAGTATGTTGCTATTGCTTTCTTCATGACTTATACATGTTCCTATAACTATGAGATTATGCAACTCCCGTTTGCCGGAGGAACACTTTGGGTGCTACCAAACGTCACAACGTAACTGGATGATTATAAAGGAGTACTACAGGTGTCTCCAATGGTAGATGTTGGGTTGGCGTATTTCGAGAATAGGATTTGTCACTCCGATTGTCGGAGAGGTATCTCTGGGCCCTCTCGGTAATGCACATCACTTAAGCCTTGCAAGCATTGCAACTAATGAGTTAGTTGCGGGATGATGTATTACGGAACGAGTAAAGAGACTTGCCGGTAATGAGATTGAACTAGGTGTTGGATACCGACGATCGAATCTCGGGCAAGTAACATACCGATGACAAAGGGAACAACGTATGTTGTTATGCGGTCTGACCGATAAAGATCTTCGTAGAATATGTAGGAACCAATATGGGCATCCAGGTCCCGCTATTGGTTATTGACCGGAGATGTGTATCAGTCATGTCTACATTGTTCTCGAACCGTAGGGTCCGCACGCTTAACGTTACGATGACAGTTATTATGAGTTTATGCATTTTGATGTACCGAAGGTTGTTCGGAGTCCTAGATGTGATCACAGACATGACGAGGAGTCTCGAAATGGTCGAGACATAAAGATTGATATATTTGAAGCCTATGTTTGGACATCGGAAGTGTTCCGGGTGAAATCGGGATTTTACCGGAGTACCGGGAGGTTACCGGAACCCCCCGGGAATCATATGGGCCATAGTGGGCCTTAGTGGAAAGGAGAAAGGGGCAGCCCAAGGTGGCCGCGCGCCTCCCCTCTCCCCTAGTCCTATTAGGACTAGGAGAGGTGGCCGGCCCCCCTCTCTCTCTTTCCCCTTGAGGATTCCTATTCCAACTAGGATTGGGGGTGGGGGGGGGGGAGTCCTACTCCCGGTAGGAGTAGGACTCCTCCTGGCGCGCCCCAAGGCTGGCCGCACCTCTCCCCCCTTGCTCCTTTATATACAGGGGCAGGGGGCACCTCTAAACACACAAGTTGATCATTGTGATCGTTCCTTAGCCGTGTGCGGTGCCCCTGCCACCATATTCCACCTCGATCATATCGTTGTAGTGCTTAGGCGAAGCTCTGCGTCGGTAGAACATCAAGATCGTCACCACGCCGTCGTGCTGACGGAACTCCTCCCCGAAGCTTTGCTGGATCGGAGCCCGGGGATCGTCATCGAGCTGTACGTGTGCTAAGAACTCGGAGGTGCCGGAGTATCGGTGCTTGGATCGGTCGGATCGGGAAGAAGACGTACGACTACTTCCTCTACGTTGTGTCAACGCTTCCGTTGCGATCTACAAGGGTACGTAGATCAGACTCTCCCCCTCGTTGCTATGCATCACCATGATCTTGTGTGTGCGTAGGAATTTTTTTGAAATTACTACGTTCCCCAACAGTTCCACGTACACTTCTTATTTGAGGTCGCCGTTGAGGAAAGCGGATTTCACATCCATATGATAAACCTTCCAATCCTCTTGTGCTGCCAAAGCTAGGAGCACTCTTACCGTCTCGATTCGAGCAACCGGTGCAAACACCTCCTCATAGTCAACTCCTTGACGTTGTACGTAGCCCTTTGCAACGAGTCTTGCCTTGTACTTCACAATGGCACCCTTCGTGTCCTTCTTCAACTTGTAAACCCATTTCAAACCTATCGCCTTTTGGTTCGGAGGTCGGGTTACCAAAGTCCACGTGCCATTGCTCTCGATCGCCTTCATCTCCTCATCCATGGCGTGCATCCAACTTGAACTTTTGCTCGCCTCTACGAAGTTCGCTGGCTCCTCAACTCCGAGCAAACACAAATCAGAGTACTCAAGCGTAACTGGCTTTGCGTACTTGTAGACTTTCTTGAGGGTCTTGTAGCGATGAGGCCCGGAAGAATTCGTTGTGGCTTGTGAAGGAGGCGACACAAATTGTGTCGGCGTCGATGCACTTGAGGAAGACGGTTGAGTCTCGGGCGTGGTAGATGCTGGGTCGTTGGCACCCACGTCGTCGGCGTAGTCGTCGTGACCGTGACCATCATCTTGATTGTCATCGTCACTATGCGCCTTGTTGTCGAGATCTCCACCCGTGTCGTGCGCGTCGTTGTCGCTATCACCTTGCGACCCATGCGCGTCGTCGTCGGTGTCGTCACCATGATGATCACTACCATTATGGTCACCTTGGTTGTGCGTCTTGCCAACCACCTGGACGTCCTCCCCTGCATCATCATCAGTTGGAAATTCAACTGTGAATATGTTATCATTTGGAGCATCGTCGGATGTTGCGGTCCAATTCCACGCTTGGTTTTCTTCAAACACGACGTCGCATGAAATCCGTAGACGCTTGGTTCGTGGATCGTAGAAGCGGTATGCCTTGGTGCCGGAACTCCTCTCGTATCCGATGAACACCATCTTGGTGCTGCGATCGGCAAGCTTTGAGAGATGCGGCTCCGCCGTCTTCACATGCGCCACACACCCAAATGTCCGTAGATGAAACACATTCGGCTTCCGTCCGTAAATTGCTTCATACGGAGTCTTGCCAATCACCGCCTTTGTTGGAGCCCGGTTGAGAAGATAGACCGTTGTCGAGACAGCTTCTCCCCAAAAAGTCCCCGGCAAGTTCTTGCTCTTGAGTAAACTTCTCGCCATGTCAACGATGGTTCGATTGCGCCTTTAAACAACCCCGTTCTGCTGTGGCGTATAAGGTGCCGTGAGGAATCTCTTTATGCCAATCTTCTCGCAGTAGTTGTTGAACTCGTTCGACGTAAACTCTCCGCCGCGATCCGTCCGTAGAGCGCGAACCTTCAGCTTGTGTTCCATCTCCGTTGCAGCCTTCAGCTTCTTGAACGCTTCAAACACCTCATCTTTAGACCGTAGGAGAATGACCCACATATATCTCGAGTAGTCATCTACCACAAGGAAGAACTACTTCTTTCCTCCATGAGTTGCTGGGGTGATAGGGCCACATAGATCACCATGGAGCAGCTCGAGTGCATCACTTGCACGATAGGTAGACTGAGCAGGGAACGGCCTACGGTGTTGTTTTCCAACCAAGCACCCATCACATACTCGATCAACATGGTCAATAAACGGCATCCCAGATACCATCTCCATCTTCGACATCTTCTTCAAGGCGTAGAAGTTGACGTGTCCAAATCTAGCATATGCCATAACCACGAATCATCATCAATCTTGGCGAGCCAACACTCCGGTTGAGATTGATCAAGGTTGAGGATATAGAGCCTGTTCCGTGTGCGATTAACACGGGCTAGCACGTTTCGGAGGTTGTCAAAGATCGTCATCACTCCGTTCTCAATATCCACCTTGCATCCATTCTCGTCAAGTTTCCCGATAGAGATGATGTTGTTGCGAAGCCGTGGAATGTAGTACACTCCGGTGAGTATGCGATGTTCTCCTGTGAGACCCTCGAAGAGGACAGAACCTTGCCCCCAAATCTCCACATTTGAACCATCACCGAACTTGACCGAGCCTTGAACATCATATTCTAGCTCGAGGAACTTCTCCTTGCACCCCGTCATGTGGTTACTGGCACCTGTGTCTAGATACCACGACACGTTCTGGTTTTCGGATAACTTTGGTGTTACCTTTTTCTCATGAAGTAGCACCTTCCGGTTTGGTTTCACAACCACTGTTTGGACGAGATCACAAACTTCGGCCATCAGAAGACCTGGGCGTTCGTCTTCCTGCTTCGCCAAATTTGCCTTGATCTCCCGCTTGTTAGGCTCCGGACAATCCTTCGCAAAGTGACCCATCTCGTTGCAGTTATAGCACTTGACCTCGGACATATCCAAGTTCCGTGGCTTCCGCTCTTTAGATCGGTCCGCCTTACCACGACTTTGTGGCTTGCCTTTTCCTTTGCCTTTTCCGGTTTGTCCGCCGCGCTTCGCATTGCTTGAGCCTTCACCAGCGTCACGCCTTCCTTTGCTACTTGGGGCCTCCCAGTCTGCGCGCGAGTACATGAGTTGCTCACCACCTCCTCCTTTGCCTTTCCGACAGCCATGAGCATTCTCTTCCCATGTCCGCAAGCGTCCGATCGCCTCCGTTATGGTCATGTCGTCGATGTCGTAAAGCTGCTCGAGCGTGCCGATAATGTACGTGAATTTATCAGTCACTGAGCTGAAAAACTTCTCCACAATCTCGGTCTCCTCGAGCTTTGCACCAAGCGCGCAGATCTCTCCCACCAATGTAGTCAGACGCATGGCATAGTCGTTCACCGATTCAGTTTCCTCCATCTGCAACTTGTGAAACTGGCGCTTCAGCACTTGTGCCCGAGCCTTCGTGACGCGATCTTCTCCGATCCTTATCTTTTTGAGTGCGTTCCACGCCTCTCTTGCTGTCTCGAACTCCGCCAATGTCATCAGCACGGAATCTGGCACAAACTGGGCTATGGCGGCCATGGCACCTTCGTTGCACTCCTCGTCGACGTCTTCGTCCGTGATGGCCTCCCACACTCGAAGGGTTCGGAGAATAATCTTCATCTTGACTGCCCACACGCCGTAGTTGGCGTCGGTGAGCATCGGATACTGGATGGGGATGTTGCGATGCGCCTGCACGTTGGCGCCGCCCGTTCCGCCACCACTGGTCGCTGACTTGCCGCCCTTATTCACCTTGTCGCCGTTCTTGTTCGCCTTGGAACCGCCGTTGCCGGACTTGTTCCCCTTGGAACCGCCATTGCCGGACTTGACTGACTCAGCATCACTGTCTGTCATCGTAGATCGTCGATGCTCTGATACTAATTGTTGGCTTTTGATCACTAGACCAAATTGCCCAAAAGCTACACAAAATACGTGCAAAGCTAGCTAGCTATCAAGCAAGCAGCTTGATCGATCTGGCCGTGCGTGCGTACACGAGGCTGGCTTGTACGTACGTGTGTAGCCGGCGACTCTCTATACGTAAACTAGCCGGCGACTCTCTATACGTAAACTTGCGAACGAATAGAAGAAACTCTTTTTGTGGTGCGGTCGACTTGCACCTTTTTCGTTTATTTGCTCAGTATATAAAGGGATACAGCCACCCCGTCCAACACGTCGCCGAGTCGGCAACCAACACGACGGAGACCCAGACTCGTACAAGCACTTGTCCGATTTACTTACGTGAACACTAAACCGACTAGTACTAGGACTCTTTGGACTACTACGTGACCATACCTAATACTACAACTAGATTCACTCTTACATTCACCTCCTTAATCTGGTTGCTTTGTCTCCATCGCTTGTACTCCCATTTTCTTCCTCATCTCGATGAACTTCTGTCGACCAAGGGACTTCGTGAGAATGTCGGCAAGCTGGTCCTTCGTGTTCACGTGCTGAACTTCAATCATCCCTTCCTCAATGCACTCCCGGATATGGTGGAACCGGGTATCTATGTGCTTGCTCCTCTCGTGATGTACCGGATTTTTGCACAGTGAGATTGCAGCTTGGTTGTCGATCTTCAAAGACACCTTCTACACCTCCCGCTTTGCAAGATCAGCTAGGAGTCTTCTCAGCCACACTGTTTGACAAGCCGCCATGCTTGCCGCTATGTATTCTGCCTCGCATGAAGGCGGCGCAACCACCTTTTGCTTTTGAGAATTCCAGCTGATAGGATTTGGGCCAAGATAGAATATCATGCCCGTTGTGCTTTTCCGGTCATCCACATCACCTGCCATGTCACTATCTGAGTATCCACGAAGGATCAATCCTTCATTTCCCTTTCTGTACGTGCAGCCAAGATTAATAGTGCCTTTCACATAGCGTAAGATTTGCTTGACCGCGCTCATGTGTTCGGTTGTCGGATTCTCCATGGAACGACTCACGATCCCGACTAAATAGGCCAAGTCAGGTCGGGTATGCACCAAATATCTTAGGCTGCCCACAACGCTTCGATACATTGTGGTGTCCACCGGCGGATTTGAGCTTGCTCAACTTTTGGCATTGGTCCATTGGAGCTTGTGTCTCGTAGCAATCTGTCATGCCACACTTGTCCAATAACTTGACCGTGTAAGCCGATTGACATAGGGAAATCTCCCCGGAGCTTTGCTTCACTTCGATGCCCAAGTAATAGCTGAGTAATCCCAGATCGCTCATGCTAAACTTCTTCTTCTTCTGTGCCTTGAAACGTTCAATTTCTTGCGCGCTATCTCCGGTGATAATCAGATCGTCGACATAAACTCCAACTAGAAGCTTTGATCCTTTGGAGTTCTTTGTATAGACCGCGTGCTCGAGGGGGCATCTCTTGAACCCGAGCGAGATCAAACTTCGGTCTAACTTTGCATTCCAAGCTCTTGGCGCTTGCTTCAGCCCGTAAAGTGCCTTCTTGAGCTTGTAAACTTTCCCTTCTTCGCCTTTCTTCTCGTAGCCGTGGGGTTGTTCCTGAAGGAAATATGCCCTAGAGGCAATAATAAAGTTATTATTTATTTCCTTATATCATGATAAATGTTTATTATTCATGCTAAGAATTTTATTAACCGGAAACATAATACATGTGTGAATAAATAGACAAACAGAGTGTCACTAGTATGCCTCTACTAGACTAGCTCGTTAATCAAAGATGGTTATGTTTCCTAACCATGAGCAAAGAGTTGTTATTTGATTAACGAGGTCACATCATTAGTTGAATGATCTTATTGACATGACCCATTCCATTAGCTTAGCACCCAATCGTTTAGTATGTTGCTATTGCTTTCTTCATGACTTATACATGTTCCTATAACTATGAGATTATGCAACTCCCGTTTGCCGGAGGAACACTTTGGGTGCTACCAAACGTCACAACGTAACTGGATGATTATAAAGGAGTACTACAGGTGTCTCCAATGGTAGATGTTGGGTTGGCGTATTTCGAGAATAGGATTTGTCACTCCGATTGTCGGAGAGGTATCTCTGGGCCCTCTCGGTAATGCACATCACTTAAGCCTTGCAAGCATTGCAACTAATGAGTTAGTTGCGGGATGATGTATTACGGAACGAGTAAAGAGACTTGCCGGTAATGAGATTGAACTAGGTGTTGGATACCGACGATCGAATCTCGGGCAAGTAACATACCGATGACAAAGGGAACAACGTATGTTGTTATGCGGTCTGACCGATAAAGATCTTCGTAGAATATGTAGGAACCAATATGGGCATCCAGGTCCCGCTATTGGTTATTGACTGGAGATGTGTCTCAGTCATGTCTACATTGTTCTCGAACCGTAGGGTCCGCACGCTTAACGTTACGATGACAGTTATTATGAGTTTATGCATTTTGATGTACCGAAGGTTGTTCGGAGTCCTAGATGTGATCACAGACATGACGAGGAGTCTCGAAATGGTCGAGACATAAAGATTGATATATTTGAAGCCTATGTTTGGACATCGGAAGTGTTTCGGGTGAAATCGGGATTTTACCGGGGTACCGGGAGGTTACCGGAACCCCCCGGGAATCATATGGGCCATAGTGGGCCTTAGTGGAAAGGAGAAAGGGGCAGCCCAAGGTGGCCGCGCGCCTCCCCTCTCCCCTAGTCCTATTAGGACTAGGAGAGGTGGCCGGCCCCCCTCTCTCTCTTTCCCCTTGAGGATTCCTATTCCAACTAGGATTGGGGGTGGGGGGGGGGAGTCCTACTCCCGGTAGGAGTAGGACTCCTCCTGGCGCGCCCCAAGGCTGGCCGCACCTCTCCCCCCTTGCTCCTTTATATACAGGGGCAGGGGGCACCTCTAAACACACAAGTTGATCATTGTGATCGTTCCTTAGCCGTGTGCGGTGCCCCCTGCCACCATATTCCACCTCGATCATATCGTTGTAGTGCTTAGGCGAAGCTCTGCGTCGGTAGAACATCAAGATCGTCACCACGCCGTCGTGCTGACGGAACTCCTCCCCGAAGCTTTGCTGAATCGGAGCCCGGGGATCGTCATCGAGCTGTACGTGTGCTAAGAACTCGGAGGTGCCGGAGTATCGGTGCTTGGATCGGTCGGATCGGGAAGAAGACGTACGACTACTTCCTCTACGTTGTGTCAACGCTTCCGTTGCGATCTACAAGGGTACGTAGATCAGACTCTCCCCCTCGTTGCTATGCATCACCATGATCTTGTGTGTGCGTAGGAATTTTTTTGAAATTACTACGTTCCCCAACAGTTCCACGTACACTTCTTATTTGAGGTCGCCGTTGAGGAAAGCGGATTTCACATCCATATGATAAACCTTCCAATCCTCTTGTGCTGCCAAAGCTAGGAGCACTCTTACCGTCTCGATTCGAGCAACCGGTGCAAACACCTCCTCATAGTCAACTCCTTGACGTTGTACGTAGCCCTTTGCAACGAGTCTTGCCTTGTACTTCACAATGGCACCCTTCGTGTCCTTCTTCAACTTGTAAACCCATTTCAAACCTATCGCCTTTTGGTTCGGAGGTCGGGTTACCAAAGTCCACGTGCCATTGCTCTCGATCGCCTTCATCTCCTCATCCATGGCGTGCATCCAACTTGAACTTTTGCTCGCCTCTACGAAGTTCGCTGGCTCCTCAACTCCGAGCAAACACAAATCAGAGTACTCAAGCGTAACTGGCTTTGCGTACTTGTAGACTTTCTTGAGGGTCTTGTAGCGATGAGGCCCGGAAGAATTCGTTGTGGCTTGTGAAGGAGGCGACACAAATTGTGTCGGCGTCGATGCACTTGAGGAAGACGGTTGAGTCTCGGGCGTGGTAGATGCTGGGTCGTTGGCACCCACGTCGTCGGCGTAGTCGTCGTGACCGTGACCATCATCTTGATTGTCATCGTCACTATGCGCCTTGTTGTCGAGATCTCCACCCGTGTCGTGCGCGTCGTTGTCGCTATCACCTTGCGACCCATGCGCGTCGTCGTCGGTGTCGTCACCATGATGATCACTACCATTATGGTCACCTTGGTTGTGCGTCTTGCCAACCACCTGGACGTCCTCCCCTGCATCATCATCAGTTGGAAATTCAACTGTGAATATGTTATCATTTGGAGCATCGTCGGATGTTGCGGTCCAATTCCACGCTTGGTTTTCTTCAAACACGACGTCGCATGAAATCCGTAGACGCTTGGTTCGTGGATCGTAGAAGCGGTATGCCTTGGTGCCGGAACTCCTCTCGTATCCGATGAACACCATCTTGGTGCTGCGATCGGCAAGCTTTGAGAGATGCGGCTCCGCCGTCTTCACATGCGCCACACACCCAAATGTCCGTAGATGAAACACATTCGGCTTCCGTCCGTAAATTGCTTCATACGGAGTCTTGCCAATCACCGCCTTTGTTGGAGCCCGGTTGAGAAGATAGACCGTTGTCGAGACAGCTTCTCCCCAAAAAGTCCCCGGCAAGTTCTTGCTCTTGAGTAAACTTCTCGCCATGTCAACGATGGTTCGATTGCGCCTTTAAACAACCCCGTTCTGCTGTGGCGTATAAGGTGCCGTGAGGAATCTCTTTATGCCAATCTTCTCGCAGTAGTTGTTGAACTCGTTCGACGTAAACTCTCCGCCGCGATCCGTCCGTAGAGCGCGAACCTTCAGCTTGTGTTCCATCTCCGTTGCAGCCTTCAGCTTCTTGAACGCTTCAAACACCTCATCTTTAGACCGTAGGAGAATGACCCACATATATCTCGAGTAGTCATCTACCACAAGGAAGAACTACTTCTTTCCTCCATGAGTTGCTGGGGTGATAGGGCCACATAGATCACCATGGAGCAGCTCGAGTGCATCACTTGCACGATAGGTAGACTGAGCAAGGAACGGCCTACGGTGTTGTTTTCCAACCAAGCACCCATCACATACTCGATCAACATGGTCAATAAACGGCATCCCAGATACCATCTCCATCTTCGACATCTTCTTCAAGGCGTAGAAGTTGACGTGTCCAAATCTAGCATATGCCATAACCACGAATCATCATCAATCTTGGCGAGCCAACACTCCGGTTGAGATTGATCAAGGTTGAGGATATAGAGCCTGTTCCGTGTGCGATTAACACGGGCTAGCACGTTTCGGAGGTTGTCAAAGATCGTCATCACTCCGTTCTCAATATCCACCTTGCATCCATTCTCGTCAAGTTTCCCGATAGAGATGATGTTGTTGCGAAGCCGTGGAATGTAGTACACTCCGGTGAGTATGCGATGTTCTCCTGTGAGACCCTCGAAGAGGACAGAACCTTGCCCCCAAATCTCCACATTTGAACCATCACCGAACTTGACCGAGCCTTGAACATCATATTCTAGCTCGAGGAACTTCTCCTTGCACCCCGTCATGTGGTTACTGGCACCTGTGTCTAGATACCACGACACGTTCTGGTTTTCGGATAACTTTGGTGTTACCTTTTTCTCATGAAGTAGCACCTTCCGGTTTGGTTTCACAACCACTGTTTGGACGAGATCACAAACTTCGGCCATCAGAAGACCTGGGCGTTCGTCTTCCTGCTTCGCCAAATTTGCCTTGATCTCCCGCTTGTTAGGCTCCGGACAATCCTTCGCAAAGTGACCCATCTCGTTGCAGTTATAGCACTTGACCTCGGACATATCCAAGTTCCGTGGCTTCCGCTCTTTAGATCGGTCCGCCTTACCACGACTTTGTGGCTTGCCTTTTCCTTTGCCTTTTCCGGTTTGTCCGCCGCGCTTCGCATTGCTTGAGCCTTCACCAGCGTCACGCCTTCCTTTGCTACTTGGGGCCTCCCAGTCTGCGCGCGAGTACATGAGTTGCTCACCACCTCCTCCTTTGCCTTTCCGACAGCCATGAGCATTCTCTTCCCATGTCCGCAAGCGTCCGATCGCCTCCGTTATGGTCATGTCGTCGATGTCGTAAAGCTGCTCGAGCGTGCCGATAATGTACGTGAATTTATCAGTCACTGAGCTGAAAAACTTCTCCACAATCTCGGTCTCCTCGAGCTTTGCACCAAGCGCGCAGATCTCTCCCACCAATGTAGTCAGACGCATGGCATGGTCGTTCACCGATTCAGTTTCCTCCATCTGCAACTTGTGAAACTGGCGCTTCAGCACTTGTGCCCGAGCCTTCGTGACGCGATCTTCTCCGATCCTCATCTTTTTGAGTGCGTTCCACGCCTCTCTTGCTGTCTCGAACTCCGCCAATGTCATCAGCACGGAATCTGGCACAAACTGGGCTATGGCGGCCATGGCACCTTCGTTGCACTCCTCGTCGACGTCTTCGTCCGTGATGGCCTCCCACACTCGAAGGGTTCGGAGAATAATCTTCATCTTGACTGCCCACACGCCGTAGTTGGCGTCGGTGAGCATCGGATACTGGATGGGGATGTTGTGATGCGCCTGCACGTTGGCGCCGCCCGTTCCGCCACCACTGGTCGCTGACTTGCCGCCCTTATTCACCTTGTCGCCGTTCTTGTTCGCCTTGGAACCGCCGTTGCCGGACTTGTTCCCCTTGGAACCGCCATTGCCGGACTTGACTGACTCAGCATCACTGTCTGTCATCGTAGATCGTCGATGCTCTGATACTAATTGTTGGCTTTTGATCACTAGACCAAATTGCCCAAAAGCTACACAAAATACGTGCAAAGCTAGCTAGCTATCAAGCAAGCAGCTTGATCGATCTGGCCGTGCGTGCGTACACGAGGCTGGCTTGTACGTACGTGTGTAGCCGGCGACTCTCTATACGTAAACTAGCCGGCGACTCTCTATACGTAAACTTGCGAACGAATAGAAGAAACTCTTTTTGTGGTGCGGTCGACTTGCACCTTTTTCGTTTATTTGCTCAGTATATAAAGGGATACAGCCACCCCGTCCAACATGTCGCCGAGTCGGCAACCAACACGACGGAGACCCAGACTCGTACAAGCACTTGTCCGATTTACTTACGTGAACACTAAACCGACTAGTACTAGGACTCTTTAGACTACTACGTGACCATACCTAATACTACAACTAGATTCACTCTTTCAGTGATGCTGAAGAGGAGGAAACCCCCGCCCGCACCATGCTGCGCCGCTCTGCCCCGTGACGCCGGAGTGGGGGACACCACCGCACTGCGCCGGCTTGCCCCATGATGCTGGTCGCAGGAGAGGAGGACACCACGACCACCAAGGCAACGAGCCTAGGCTCGCTTTATGATTTATGAATGCCATGTGTCATGCATCAGGGTCAGGATGGACGACACAAGCGGGCTTTTTGGCCTGCTCGTGGCCCGCTCGGTCCCACCCAGCTCGGTCCTGGTCCGTTAAAAAAATAGCCGGTCCGGTTTGCAAAATATGAACCGAAAAATCTTCGATCCGGTCTGGTTAAAGCCCGGTCCGCTCGGTCGGACCGAAGAAGAAGCGCAGGAGGATGAGGCAGATCGTGCTCGCGCGGTCATCTGCTTCCTCCAATCCACGCGATGGCCGTTGGCAAGAGATAGATGAAGACCCACGTTATGCGCTGCCTTTTGTTTCCTTTTATTCAGTGGAGAGAAATAGAAAGAACGAGAGAAATGGGATATCACGTAATCACGGCCTCATCCCAGGATTATTTGTTACTCCAGCCATGGGAATAACTGCCAAAAGGATTCTACGGAAATCTCTCCCTTTCAATCTAATAACATCTATCCATGATTCACGCTGATGTTTCATTTTACTTTCCAATCTAAATCTCTCCCTTTTGTATGGACTCCACACCATTGTGTCTTTTTAATCGCGGCTAACGAAAGAAATAGGTTTGATCCGAGAATCACGGTGCTATCCTACAATTAACTCCACGTCCAATTTGATCCACTCATCACGGCAAGCCTGTACACGAATAATCGTGGGCTCATGCATGTGATAGATTGCTTGCATGCATCAGAGAAAACTGCTAAGTAATAAACATCCACTTTTCACGGCACGTTGTCTACCTCTCGCCGCCCACTCCCGCGCACGTCTTCCACCTCGCCACAACACCACCCTCTCCCTCGCGCCTCTCTCTCCCCTGCGCGGCCGCGCCGCTCCCTCTCTCCCCCGCGCCTCTCCCTCGCTCCGCCGCGCATAAGGTGCGCCTTCCCCGACTCCGGCCACCATGCTGCTTCTCCGACCACCTCTCGGATATCCTGGGCCCACATGGCAGTGACTGGACATCGCCGGGACCGTGAGGACCGCCGGTCCGCACCGAGCTTCACGTCCGCCGGTCCGGTCGCTGAAACCAGGACCGTTGCACTGCTCGGTCCGGTCCGGACCGGACAGCCGGCGGCCGGTCCAAACGGCGGCTCGGACCGGGACCGGACCGGCCCGAACCGTGTCCACACTGACATCGGGGTGGGTCTCACCTGCTAGCCCGTGAGACCTGATCTCATATATTTTTTTTTCCAAAGTGAGTTCCCTGTTTCGTAGTTTTTGTTTGTGTAGCAAACTGATATTCCACATGATTGGATGGTTCAGAGAACTCTTCCATCATTTAACTTCCCCTGATTAGACAATTCTTCCTAATGGATACAATTGGAAACCACCAATTTACGCAAATCATTTGATGATGCTGCACACTAAGCTCAAGTTCAGAAACTACAGATAACCACGAAGCAGCTTCTAGTTCTAAGCACTGTCAAATCAAGTAGGCAGGTAACCTTTGCTCGCTATAACTGAACACGTACATTTGGCCTTCCAAGTAGAGAGTGTACAGCTCTAGTTTTGTTGGCTCATTTGTTGTTTGTAGACATCTGAACTGGAAGAAAACATTGGCAATAGCGTACAAAGTTCTCAGCGATCGTTGACAATGAGCTGTGAGAATGTTGAGGAGGTGGAAGGCGAAGCTGAGAAGAAGAAAACAGAGTCCCAATCTCCCAGAAAGATAAAACACCGAAGCAGTCCAAGAAAAGGAAGGAAATGACGCCAAGGTAAGATGAATTGGAATCTTTTACAAATATCCTTGTGTTCAGACTTCAGAAGCAGGGCAAGTGCAACTATTGCAAACAAGATCTTTTATGTGAATAAAAACTTGGTATATCATCCTTGCTGAAGAATTTGACCACCTGCAGGAGCAACCCCAATAAGATCAATGATGATAACAAGCAGTCAACCCTTCAAGATACAACAGATGAGGAGGACAGCAGATTAGAGATGCTTCAAGATACGACCCTCGTTGCTAGGATCCACTACTAGGAAAAGGACTATAGATGATATGGCCACTAGTACTAATGACGCACCATGTGTTGGTGCGCCATTAGTGTCCAAATACTAATGGCGCACCACATCCACGGTGTGCCATTAGTAACAATTTTTTTTCTTTTTTTTCAAAACTAGTAATGGCGCACCAATGAACTAATAATGGCGCACCACATCCACGGTGCGCCACTAGTATTTTTTTTTTCAAAACTAGTCATGGCGCACCAGTGGATAGTGCGTTACTAGTTAAACTAGTAATGGCGCACCACATCCACGGTGCGCCACTAGTAAATTTTTTTCAATTTTTTTTAAATTAGTGATGGCGCACCATGTGTGTGATGCGTCATTCCTAGTTAACTAGTAATGGCGCACCACTCTCACGGTGCGTCATTACTAACTTGGCCCAAAAATCCACCGGATGCACCCCGTGGACCGCATTTTCAGTTAAAAAAAGAAAATGATGAAAATGTCAAAAAAATAAAAGAAAGTAAGTTTCCCATATGATATGTGGTCTACTTGTTGGGAAAATTTATAAATATGAATTTCGACTTTATTTGCAAAATCTCTCTGCAATTTGTAAAATGGGCATAACTTTTGCATACGAACTCGGATTAAAAAGTTTTTTATATGAAAAATCATCTACTCGAAAAGTTACATCCGAATTTAACCGGGGGAACCCCGTTAAACATTTTCAAAATCCCCAAAAACCTAATAGAAAAAAGTTACGGGGCTTTTAAGATCTAGAGGGAAAAAATGGACAAAAAAAATTAAACTTACTAGTGGCGCACCATTTGCTAGGTGCACCACTAGTAACGAAAAAACAATTGGTTTCGAAAAAAATTCAATTTTTTTCAAAATATGATACGTAATATGACTCATCATACTCATAAACATGAACAAAGTACTAGACTTCAATAAGGATTGATATGATAGATATATCAACAGGTGCCTGTGAAGTGAGCTGATGCTGGGGTTGGATAGAACTGCGAAGTTAAGAGCATCTCCAACAGGCGCGCCAAACTAGCGCCGCGACGCAAAATCCCCCGTTTTAGCGCGCACGCAACCGGAATAGTTGCTCCAGCGGGCGCGCGAAAACAGCGTGCACGGCATACGTAGTCCAGCGCGCGGGCCGAAACGCAATCCCGCGCCGCTTATTTGCTGCGCCCGCTCCCACGGGCTAGACTCTCGCGCGCTCGCTCGTACCTCCCACCCCCATCCAGCCGCGCCGCCGCCACCGACCGCGCCACCCGGCGACCGTTCCGACGCTTCCCGGCCTATCCCCGCCCCGCGCGCGCTTTCTCCGGCCCCCCTCTAGTCCCGCCGCCCCGCGCGCGTGCTGGTCCTCCGACGAACAACGCTGTAACGCCCTCGATGCGGCTATATCTCCCACGTGTCGAGGCACGACTTAGAGGCATAACCGCATTGAAAGCAATGACGCAAGTTAGGAAATCTTTACACATCCCATGTACATAAATAATATAGAGGGTAGGTACATAGTTGGCTTACACTCGCCACGTCACATCAAAGTACATAAATAACATACATCATCCAAACACTCATGGCCCGAGTACGGCGCCAAAATAAAAGACAACCCAACAAGCGACATAGGTCCCGATCACCCCAACTGGGCACCACTACTGATCATCAGGAAAAGACACATAGTAACGCTGAAAATCCTCGTCGTACTCCCACTTGAGCTCGAGCGCGCCATCTGGAGCGGGATCATCTGTCCCTGCATCTGGTGTAATAGTAATCTGTGAGCCACAGGGACTCAGCAATCTCGCACCCTCGCGATCAAGACTATTTAAGCTTAATAGGTAGGAAGGGGGTAAATGTAAGTGGAGCTGCAGCAAGCGACTAGCATATATGGTGGCTAACTTATTCGCAAAAAAGAGCGAGAAGAGGAGGCAAAGCACGAGCGAGAAACTAGAGAGCAACCTGCGCAAACATAACTCCAACACCGTGTCCACTTCCCGGACTCCGCCGAGAAGAGGCCATCACGGCAACACACTCAGTTGATTCATTTTAATTAATTAAGGTTCAAGTTATCTACAACCGGACATTAACAAATTCCCATCTGCCCATAACCGCGGTCACGGCTTTCGAAAGATCAATCCCTGCAGGGGGGTCCCAACTTAGCCCATAACAAGCTCTCACGATCAACGAAGGAATAGACCTCCACCCAAGACACACCGATCAGACTCGGTATCTCGGTACAACAAGATGATTTGACAGGTTAAAACAAGTCCAGCAACACCACCGAGATTTGCCGACAAATCCCAATAGGAGCTGCACATATCTCGTTCTCAGGGCACACCGGATGAGCAAGACGTCGGGTAGGCCAGCCCAGAGTTGCCCCTGGTAGCCCCGGACATTGCTCGGTTGGACCAACACTCGGAGGAGCACTGGCCCGGGGGGTTGAAAATAAGATGACCCTCGGGCTCCGGAAACCCAAGGGAAAAAGAGGCTAGGTGGCAAATGGTAAAACCAATGTTGGGCATTGCTGGAAAAGCTTTAATCAAGGCGAACTATCAAGGGGTTCCCATTATAGCCCAACCGCGTAAGGGACGCAACAATCCGGGAACATAACACCGATATGACGGAAACTAGGGCGGCAAGAGTGGAACAAAACACTAGGCGAGAGGCCGAGCCTTCCACCCTTTACCAAGTATATAGATGCATTAAGATAACATGGCAATATAATGATATCCCAACAAGTAAATAAATGTTCCAAAAAGGAACGGCTCCAATCTTCACCTGCAACTAGCAACGCTATAAGAAGGGGGCTGAACAAAGCGGTAACATAGCCAATCAACGGTTTGCTAGGACAAAGGTGGGTTAGAGGCTCAATCATGGCAATTGGGAGGCTGACAAGCAAGTGGTAGGCATCGTAGCAATGGCATAGCAAAAGAGCGAGCAAACTAGCATAGCAAAGATAGTAGTGATTTCGAGGGTATGATCATCTTGCCTGCACAGTTGTCAGAGTTGACTGGATCCTCAAAAGCAAATTCAACGGGCTCCTCGTTAGCGAACTCGTCTCCCGGCTCTACCCAACAACACAAACAAGAAACAAGGATACAATCAACCACGTGCAAACTCAAGCAATAAGATGCAATGATGGTATGCTATGCGGGATGCAAAATGCAAGACGTGACAGGAAATGCATGAACCTGGCCTCAACTTGGAAAACCAAGTGTGCCACTGGATAGAGGGGATGAAATCACCTGAAAACGATATAAAGATCATAGGAATCGGAGCTACGGTTTGGAAATGGCAAGCGTTTAACGAAATGAACCGGTCTGCGATTTACAGCAAGTAGGCACCTAGATGCAACGAAATGAACATGCTACAGCCACCAAACATGAGAACAAAAGACATGGCAGGGATGTACACAAGAAGCTTATCAAAACACTAGCACTGAGCCACGGCCAAATTCATCCATTATGAGGTTCAAACAAGCATGGCAAAAACGAATAAGCAAAACAGATCTCAGACTTAGTGAAATTAACACTAGTCTGAAATTTCAGACCACGATGCTCTCTTCGGAGCAGCAAAACAACATGATACACAACCTGATTATGACAAGTAAGAACATGGCATGGAGCTACTCAACAAGCTTATCAAAAGTCCAATAGTGACCTGGGGCCAAAAGGGATCACAAAATATACTAACACGCACACGAACATAGCTCACGCACAATCAGTTTTCAGACTTAGTGAAAACTGAGACATGCTGAAATTTAACTCACGAAGGAATGTAAACGAGCTCGATGCACTCACTACGGTGCAAGTCATGGCAAGGCAAGCATATATCCATAAAGAAGGCACAAAATGCTAGCTATACATGGCAAGAACAATGGCATAGCATGCATGGATCAATAACAATAGCATCGGCAAAATCACAAACAAGTTGAGGATCTGCCCAGATTTACCACGAAGCAAAAGTAGAGCTCGATTGACTCAAGCTAGAGCACTCCACATATGCAAACAAAGACATGGATGGATAGAGCATAACATGAATATCAAAACTCCCTTACTGATCATCCTCAAAAGAGGCACGGATCATTAGGAAACAAGCTGAACACATGGCATCATGAACTAAAATATCCCAGACTTAGTGAAATCCAGTAAGTCCCTGAAAACAGAATTCTCAGGTGCCTCTCTTTGCAAGCTTGCACAAGTCACCACACACATCCTAAAAATGCATGGGTGGCACCTCTGGAAAGAAGACAAAATGCTTAACAATTCATCCCAAAGACTCACAGGCATATCATGCACACAATAATCATGACAAAAATGACAAAAGTCTATGATGAACTAACGGATCTGCAACTTAACTCACGAAGCCTCCTACTAACAGCATTTCGGGCATCAAGATGAACTCAAATGAAAATGATGCAATGGAATGAAATTATGTACATGTCGAGACGAACATTTTGATATATCATATGTCCAAAACGGAGCTACGGATGCGGAGATATCATCAGTCAAAGATTGCACAAAATTAAAGGGGAGAGGGAAGAAAGTCAACCCTCCGTTTTAGATCTCAGATCTAGGGTTTGGCATGGATTACGAAGCACGCCGGAGCACTGTAGCTCGCCGGAGACGCTGGAGGAGCACGCCGGTCGGGGAGGAGGTCGCCGGGGGCGGCGCCGGCGTGGAGGAGGGCGGCACGGCGCCGGTGCTCTCGGGCGGCGAGAGGAGCCGCGGGCGGCAGCGCGGAGTCCCGCGAGGAGGAGGCGGTGGTCCGCCGCGGCGGCGGTGGCGGGGCGCGGCGGCGCCGGCGACCGGCCGCGAGGAAGAGGCGGCGTGGTGCGGGAAGGCGGCGGTGGGGCGACGTGGGCCTCGGGGGCCACATGGCGGCACGGGATTGGCGGCGGAGAAATGTCCAGCGGCGGGCGGACACGTCCGGCGCGGAGAGAGATGAATTTTAGGGTTTCGGGGAGGGGATCCGAGATTTGGAATGGGGGTGCCTATTTATAGAGGTAGAGGGAGCTAGGAGTGTCCAAATGAGGTGCGGTTTTCGGCCACGCGATCGTGATCGAACGCTCTAGGACATTGAGCAGAGTTTGGTGGGTTTTGGGCCAAATTGGAGGGGTGTTGGGCTGCAACACACACGAGGCCTTTTTGGTCCTTCGGTTAACCGTTGGAGTATCAAACGAAGTCCAAATGGTACGAAACTTGACAGGCGGTCTACCGGTAGTAAACCAAGGCCGCATGGCAAGTCTCGGTCCAATCCGGAAATGTTTAATCCCCACACACGAAAGAAAGCTAGAAAAGGCCACCCGAGGAGAACGAAGCGCCGGAATGCAAAACAGACAACGGGGAAAATGCTCGAATGCATTGGATGAACATGTATGCAAATAAAATACACGTGATGACATGATATGAGATGCATGAAAACGAAAACAACACACGGAGACAAAGACCCGAACCCGAGAAATAAATATAACTTAACGCCGGAAACGGCAAGAGTTGGAGTACAAATTGGGAAAGTTATATCTGGGGCGTTACAACACTCCACCACTATGAAAAGATCTCGTCCCGAGATCTAGGACTGAAAGAACTCCGGGTACTCAGAACGGAGGTGATCCTCGCGTTCCCAGGTAGCTTCACGGTCGGAATGGTGTGACCACTTGACTTTGATAAATTTGATTGACTTGTTGCGAGTCCTGCGTTCAGTCTCTTCAAGGATTGCAACTGGGTGCTCACGATAGGAGAGATCTTCTTGGAGCTCAATGTCCTCGAAGTTGACGGTGCGTTCAGGCGTCTTGAAGCACTTTCGGAGTTGGGAGACATGGAACACATCATGAACATGTGCAAAGTTTGAAGGAAGCTCGAGTTGATAGGCGAGGTCACCTCTCTTGCTGACAATCTTGAAAGGTCCGACGTATCTAGGGGCAAGCTTCCCTTTGATACCGAAGCGACGAGTCCCTTTCATAGGAGAGACGCGGAGGTAAACATGATCTCCGATCTCGAAAGCCAAATCACGGTGCTTACTATCATAGTAGCTCTTCTGACGGGATTGGGATGCTTTGAGGTTATCACGAATGACCTTGCACATTTCTTCTGCCTCTGTGATTAGGTCATTACCCAGCAGCTGACGTTCACCGGTTTCAGACCAGTTGAGAGGTGTACGTCACTTCCTACCATACAGAATTTCAAATGGGGCCTTGCCCGAACTCGCTTGAAAACTGTGGTTGTATGAGAATTCAGCATAAGGAAAACAATCCTCCCACTTCATGCCGAAGGAGATAACACAAGCCCTGAGCATATCTTCAAGAATCTGGTTGACACGCTCGACTTGGCCGCTTGTTTGAGGATGGAAAGCAGTGCTGAAGCGGATGTTGGTTCCCATGGCCTTCTGAAAAGAATCCCAAAACTTGGAGGTAAAGATGCTGCCACGATCTGAAGATATCACTTGAGGAATACCGTGCAGAGAGACAATTCGAGAGGTATAGAGTTCCGCCAATTGAGCTGCAGTGATTGACTCTTTGATAGGCAGAAAGTGAGCCACTTTGGTGAGCTTGTCGATGACAACGAATATAGCATCATTGCCACGCTTGGACTTTGGAAACCCAGTCACGAAGTCCATTTCAATGTGGTCAAACTTCCATTCTGGAATGGCAAGAGGTTGGAGGAGACCTGCTGGCCTTTGGTGTTCTGCCTTCACTCTTCTGCAGACATCAGATTCATTCACGAATTGAGCGATCTCACGCTTCATTTGAGTCCACCAATAAGTTTGCTTCAGATCCTGATACATCTTCGTGCTCCCAGGGTGGATGGAGAGGAGAGAATTGTGAGCCTCGTTCATGATCACTTTATGGAGGTCACCTTTGGGTACCACAATTCGATCCTCGAAGAAGAGAGTGTCCTTGTCATCAAGGCGGTAGCACTTGTACTTGGACTGACTCTTTGCGATACCAATCTTCACCTTTTTCACCATAGCATCAAGAAGCTGGGCTTGGTGAATCTGGTCTTCCAGGGTAGGAGAGACTTGAAGGTTGGCGAGGAAACCTTGAGGAACAATTTGCAGATTAAGTTTACGGAAAGCTTCACAAAGCTCGGGTTGATAAGGCTTCAGAATCAGACTGTTGCAATATGCTTTCTTGCTCAAAGCGTCAGCAATCACATTGGCCTTGCCTGGGGTATACTCGATACTTGGATTGTACTCTTAAATCATTTCGACCCATCGAGTTTGCCTGAGGTTGAGATTAGGCTGGGTGAAGATGTACTTGAGACTCTTGTGATCAGTGAAAATATCCACTTTCCTTCCCAATAGAAGATGTCTCCAAGTCAACAAAGCATGCACAACTGCCGCCAACTCGAGATCATGAGTGGGGTAGTTCTTCTCATTAGGCTTCAACTGGCGAGAGGTATAAGCAACAACTTTCTTCTCTTGCATCAGTACAGCACCGAGACCTTGGAGAGAGGCATCACAAAAGACCTCGTACGGCTTGGTTTCATCAGGCGGAGTCAGAACTGGAGCAGTGATCAACTTCTCTTTCAAAGTGTTGAAAGCAATATCACACCCCGGAGACCAAACGTATTTGACGTGCTTCTGGAGAAGATTTGAGAGAGGCTTCGGGATCTTAGAAAAGTTTTCAACGAATCTTCGGCAGTAGCTTGCGAGACCGAGGAAGCTACGGAGTTGCTTCACGTTCTGAGGAGGTTCCCAATTAACAATTGCAAACACCTTTTCAGGATTCACGGCAATGCCCTTGGCAGAGATGATATGACCAAGATAAAGAACCTCATCGAGCCAAAATTCACACTTGGAGAACTTGGCGTAGAACTGATGTTCCCTGAGCTTGTCAAGAACCAAACGCAAGTGCTTGGCATGATCTTCCTTGTTCTTGGAGAAAACCAGAATGTCATCGAGATAGACCAAAATGAAGTCATTGGTGTAGGGGTTGAAGATGAAGTTCATCATGCGAGAGAACGTCGGAGGAGTGTTGGCGAGGCCAAAAGACATGCCAGTGTATTCATATGACCCATAGCTTATCCTGAAAGCCGTCTTAGGAATATCTTACTCACGAATGCGAATCTGATGATAACCAATACGAAGATCAAGCTTGGAGAATACTTGGGCACCCTTGAGTTGTTCGAACAGCTCATTGATGTTGGGAAGTGGGTATTTGTTCTTGATGGTCTTCTTGTTTAATGGACGATAATCAACACAAAGTCAGTCCGTTCCATCCTTCTTCTTCACAAAAAGAATACCACAACCCCACGGAGAAGAACTAGGCCGAATGAGACCCATTATTTCTTGAACATCGAGTTGTTTCTTCAACTCCTTCAACTCTTCAGGGCCGAGCTTGTAGGGACGTTTGCACACAGGTTCCGTACCGGGCTCAAGTTCAATAACAAATTCAACGGGCCGGTGCGGAGGCATTTCTGGGAGTTCTTCTAGGAAGACGTCTTGATACTCACAAACGACTGGGATCTGCGAAATAGCATCCAATTCACCCTTCTCATTGAGAGAAAACAACCGGATTGTATCATCCCGAGTGGCAAAGACAATTACATCCTCAGACGAATGAGTCAGTTGAATCTGCCTGGCTGCACAATCGAGGTGAGCCTTGTGCTTAGAGAGCCAGTCCATCCCAAGAATAAGATCAATATCCGAATTACCAAGAACCACCGGAGAAGAGAGAAATTTGTAATCGCCCAACGTGATTGTAACCTCCGGAACGCAAACTCGAGATGTCAACAGACTGGCCGGAGAGTCAATAGACAACGGACTCGGCAACATTTGAGTAACAAAATCATGCTTGGAAGCAAAAGGTCTCGAGATGAAACAATGCGATGCACCCGTATCAAAAAGAACTTTTGCAGGAATATCGTTAACAGGAAGGTTACCCATGATGACATCTGACGAATCCTCTGCCTGAGCTACGTTCATCAAGTTGACCTTGGCGGACTTGGGGTTATGCTTGACCACAGCTGTACTTGCCGATCTCACAGGAGGAGGAGGAGGAAGACGCCTCTGGTTGAAACACTTGTTGGCATAGTGACCCTTCTGTTGGCACTTGTTGCACGTGACCTCTGAAAGCGGACGGTGGTACGGAGCACTCGATCTTGGAGCTTGAGACGGAGTCTTGTTCTGAAAGCCTGGGTTGGGTGGGTGGGAAGAACCACTGCCACCTTTGCTCTTCTGCTGATACGGCTGACAGAACGGAGGAGGAGGAAGCCAATACTTCTGCTGCTTGGCCACTTGAGTAGAGGAAGAAGGCGTAGTGTCTCTGACTCCCTTCCTGGAAGCATCACACCTCAACTGAGTAGCCTCTTGCTTCAGTGCCATGTTCTAGAACTCATCGTACCTCAACGGCTCAAAAAGGACAAGAGAGAGCTGAATTTCTTCACGGAGACTACCCCTGAACTGATAGATCATGCTCTTCTCATCAGGAACATCCTGCTTGGCAAAACGGGTGAGCTTCTGGAACAACTTGTTGTAGTCACAGACAGACAAAGAGCCTTGCTTCAGATTGCGGAATTCCTCACGTTTGCTTTCAGTCACACTCTGAGGGATGTGATGAGCTCGGAAATCTCGACGGAAATCATCCCAAGTGATCAAACGTCCACCTCTGGAATCCTTGTACTGCTGGAACCACTCTGCAGCCTGATCTTTGAGCTGGAAAGAAGCGAACTTGACGAAATCTTCAGGTCTGACGTTGCTGCATTCAAAATGCTTGCCCAGATCCACTAGCCAATCGTCAGCATCGGTAGCCTCAACATAATTGCTGAACGTCTTTGGACCATTAGCGAGGAACTGGTTCGGAGTAGCAAAATGGTTCTGATTGTTGCCTTGATTCCCTTGACTGCCTTGATTGCGCTCTTGGAGGATTTGCATGATCAACTGTGTATTTGCATTGGTTGCGGCCATCACAGCTTGCCAAGCCTCCGGAGGAGGTGGAGGTGGTGGCGGATCAGGATTCGGAGTCGTGCGCGTTGGAGGAGCCATCCTGAAGAGGTTGACCACCATTAGCACACAAATAGACAAATATTGAAGGTGAATCCAACGGAATGAAAATTGCAACATAAAGTCTTCACATCCGAACAAAATGAACGAATGCACTTCTCTTGAAGTGGTCACATGTCCCTAAATTGCGAAGCCACGTAGAATTAGGTAGAAGAGGTAAATCAACAAGGGATGGAATCAACATATGACTTCGAAGCAACTCGAATACCACAACTCAAAATAAAACCAAGGATTGGCTTGCGAAATAAGCCGGAACAAACATATGATAGAGATTTCGTCTGAAGTTTTCGTGGTGGGACCTACATGGGCTCGATCGTACAACACCATCATGTACAAGGCAGTGCACATGACATACGAAGCGTCCCCGAGTCAGCATAGCCAAGGACTCTTTAAGACACAACGAGACCACTGTAAAATCGACCGTGAATAGGCGAACCACTAGACGTCGAACCCCAATTTCATATCATACATCTGTCGGAAGGATATCCTAAGAGCTACTTGAATTCCCACCTATGAAACTCCCGAAACTTTCCGGTTATGCAATCAGGTGTTGGGGATACAGGGGAAGCATAATATCTCACCCAAACTAGCAAATCCTACATCCAGCTGTATCCATCCATCAACACATAACCAAGCAATGTCGCAAGTTAGGAAATCTTTACACATCCCATGTACATAAATAATATAGAGGGTAGGTACATAGTTGGCTTACACTCGCCACGTCACATCAAAGTACATAAATAACATACATCATCCAAACACTCATGGCCCGACTATGGCGCCAAAATAAAAGACAACCCAACAAGCGACATAGGTCCCGATCACCCCAACTGGGCACCACTACTGATCATCAGGAAAAGACACATAGTAACGCTGAGAATCCTCGTTGTACTCCTACTTGAGCTCGAGCGCGCCATCTGGAGCGGGATCATCTGTCCCTGCTGTTGGAAATATGCCCTGAGGCAATAATAAATTGATTATTATTATATTTCCTTGTTCATGATAATCGTTTATTATCCATGCTAGAATTGTATTGATAGGAAACTCAGATACATGTGTGGATACATAGACAACACCATGTCCCTAGTAAGCCTCTAGTTGACTAGCTCGTTGATCAATAGATGGTTACGGTTTCCTGACCATGGACATTGGATGTCGTTGACAACGGGATCACATCATTAGGAGAATGATGTGATGGACAAGACCCAATCCTAAGCATAGCACTAGATCGTGTAGTTCGTATGCTAAAGCTTTGCTAATGTCAAGTATCATTTCCTTAGACCATGAGATTGTGCAACTCCCGGATACCGTAGGAATGCTTTGGGTGTACCAAACGTCACAACGTAACTGGGTGACTATAAAGGTGCACTACAGGTATCTCCGAAAGTGTCTGTTGGGTTGGCACGAATCGAGACTGGGATTTGTCACTTCGTGTAAACGGAAAGGTATCTCTGGGCCCACTCGATAGGACATCATCATAATGTGCACAATGTGATCAAGGAGTTGATCACGGGATGATGTGTTACGGAACGAGTAAAGAGACTTGCCGGTAACGAGATTGAACAAGGTATCGGGATACCGACGATCGAATCTCGGGCAAGTATCGTAGCGATAGACAAAGGGAATTGTATACGGGATTGATTAAGTCCTTGACATCGTGGTTCATCCGATGAGATCATCGTGGAACATGTGGGAGCCAACATGGGTATCCAGATCCCGCTGTTGGTTATTGACCGGAGAACGTCTCGGTCATGTCTGCATGTCTCCCGAACCCGTAGGGTCTACACACTTAAGGTTCGATGACGCTAGGGTTATAAAGGAAGTTAGTATGTGGTTACCAAATGTTGTTCGGAGTCCCGGATGAGATCCCGGACGTCACGAGGAGTTCCGGAATGGTCCGAAGGTAAAGATTTATATATGGGAAGTCATGTTTTGGACACCGGAAAAGTTTCGGGGTGTATCGGTAATGTACTGGGACCACCGGGAGGGTCCCGGGGGTCCACCAAGTGCGGCCACCAACCCCGGAGGCTTGCATGGGCCAAGAGTGGTGAGGGACCAGCCCCTTAGTGGGCTGGTGCACCTCCCATAAGGGCCCATGGCGCCTAAGAGGTGGAAAGGGGGCAAACCCTAGGGGATATGGGCCTTAGGGCCCATATTGGTGCGCCTCCCTCTCCTCTTCCCCTCTTCGCCTTAGGGCCCATATTGGTGGGAACCCTAGAGGGGTCACAGCCCCTCCCCTTCCCTATATATATGAGGCCTAGGGCTGCCCAAAAGACACCCGATTCAATCTCTCTTGGTGCAGCCCTGCGTCTCTTCTTCCTCCTCTTCTGTGGTGCTTGGCGAAGCCCTGCAGGATAGCCACGCTCCTCCACCACCACCACGCCGTTGTGCTGCTGTTGGATGAAGTCTTCCTCAACCTCTCCCTCTCTCCTTGCTGGATCAAGGCGTGGGAGACGTCACCGGGCTGTACGTGTGTTGAACGCGGAGGTGCCGTCCGTTCGGCACTTGGTCATCGGTGATTTGGATCACGACGAGTACGAGTCCATCAACCCCGTTCACTTGAACGCTTCCGCTTAGCGATCTACAAGGGTATGTAGATGCAACTCTCCTTCCCCTCGTTGCTAGTCTCTCCATAGATAGATCTTGGTGACACATAGGAAAATTTTGAATTTCTGCTACGTTCCCCAACAGTGGCATCATGAGCTAGGTCTATTGCATACATTCTATGCACGAGTAGAACACAAAGTAGTTGTGGGCATTGATTTTGTTCAATATGCTTGCCGTTACTAGTCTTATCTTGATTCGGCGACATCGTGGGATGAAGCGGCCCGGACCAACCTTACACGTACTCTTACGTGAGACCGGTTCCACCGACAAACATGCACTAGTTGCATAAGGTGGCTGGCGGGTGTCTGTCTCTCCCACTTTAGTCGGATCAGATTCGATGAAAAGGGTCCTTATGAAGGGTAAATAGCAATTGGTATATCACGTTGTGGTCTTTGCGTAGGTAAGAAACGTTCTTGCTAGAAACCCATAGCAGCCACGTAAAACATGCAAACAACAATTAGAGGACGTCTAACTTGTTTTTGCAGGGTATGCTATGTGATGTGATATGGCCAAAGGATGTGATGAATGATATATGTGATGTATGAGATTGATCATGTTCTTGTAATAGGAATCACGACTTGCATGTCGATGAGTATGGCAACCGGCAGGAGCCATAGGAGTTGTCTTTATTTATTTATGACCTGCGTGTCAACTTAAACGTCATGTAATTACTTTACTTTATTGCTAACCGTTAGCCATAGTAGTAGAAGTAATAGTTGGCGAGGCAACTTCATGAAGACACGATGATGGAGATCATGATGATGGAGATCATGGTGTCATGCCGGTGACGATGATGATCATGGAGCCCCGAAGATGGAGATCAAAAGGAGCAAAGTGATGATGGCCATATCATGTCACTATTTGATTGCATGTGATGTTTATCATGTTTATACATCTTATAATCTTAGAACGACGGTAGTAAATAAGATGATCCCTTACAACAATTTCAAGAAGTGTTCTCCCCTAACTGTGCACCGTTGCGACAGTTCGTGTTTCGAAGCACCACGTGATGATCGGGTGTTAGATTCTAACGTTCACATACAACGGGTGTAAGACAGATTTACACACGCAAAACACTTAGGGTTAACTTGACGAGCCTAGCATGTACAGACATGGCCTCGGAACACAGAAGACCGAAAGGTCGAGCATGAGTCGTATAGAAGATACGATCAACATGAAGATGTTCACCGACGTTGACTAGTCTGTCTCACGTGATGATCGGACACGGGCTAGTTGACTCGGATCATGTAATCACTTAGATGACTAGAGGGATGTCTATCTGAGTGGGAGTTCATAAGATGAACTTAATTATCCTAAACATAGTCAAAAGGATTTTACGAATTACGTCGTAGCTCGCGCTTTAGTTCTACTGTTTAGACATGTTCCTAGAGAAAAAATTAGTTGAAAGTTGATAGTAGCAATTATGCGGACGAGGTCTGTAAACTGAGGATTGTCCTCATTGCTTCATAGAAGGCTTATGTCCTTAATGCACCTCTCAGTGTGCTAAACCTCGAACGTGGTCTGTGGATGTTGCGAACATCTGACATACACGTTTTGATAACTACATGATAGTTCAGTTAAACGGTTTAGAGTTGAGGCACCAAAGACGTTTTTGAAACGTCGCGAAACATATGAGATGTTTTGAGGGCTGAAATTGGGATTTCAGGCTCGTGCCCACGTCAAGAGGTATAAGACCTCCGACGATTTTCTTAGCCTACATACTAAGGGAGAAAAGCTCAATTGTTGAGCTTGTGCTCAGATTGTGTGAGTACAACGATCATTTGAATCGAGTGGGAGTTGATCTTCCAGATGAGATAGTGATGTTTCTCCGAAGTCATTACCACCAAGCTGCTAGATCTTCGTGATGAACTATAATATATCAGGGACATATATGATGATCCTTGAGATATTCGCGATGTTTGACACCACAAAGTAGAAATCAAGAAGGAGCATCAATTGTTGATGGTTGGTGAAACCACTAGTTTCAAGAAGGGCAAGGGCAAGAAGGGATACTTCATGAAACGGCAATTCAGCTGCTGCTCTAGTGAAGAAACCCAAGGTTGAACCCAAACCCGAGACTAAGTGCTTCTGTAATAAGGGGAACAGCCACTGGAGCGGAATTACCCTAGATACTTGGTAGATGAGAAGGCTGGCAAGGTCGACAGAAGTATATTGATATACATTGTGTTAATGTGTACTTTACTAGTACTCCTAATAGCACCAGGGTATTAGATACCGGTTCGGTTGCTAAGTGTTAGTAACTCGAAATAAAAGCTACGAACAAACGGAGACTAGCTAAAGGTGAGCTGACGACATGTGTTGGAAGTGTTTCCAATGTTGATATGGTCAAGCATCGTACGCTTCCTCTACCATCGAGATTGGTGTTTGCGTTGAGCATAGACATGATTGGATTATGTCTATTGCAATACGGGCATTCATTTAAGGAGAATAATAGTTACTCTGTTTATTTGAATAATACCTTCAATGGTCTTACACCTAAAATGAATGGTTTATTGAATCTCGATCGTAGTGATACACATGTTCATGCCAAAAGATAGTAATGATAGTACCACCTACTTGTGGCACTGCCACGTAAGTCATATAAGTATAAAACGCATGAAGAAGCTCCATGTTGATGGATCTTTGGACTCACTCATTTTTGAAAGGATTGAGACATGCGAACCATGTTTGTTGGTAGATATGCATGAAGAAACTCTATACAGATGGACCGTTTGGACTCACTTGATTTTGAATCACTTGAGACATGCAAATCATACCACTTGGGCAAGATGACTGAACGCCTCAGTTTCAGTAAAATGGAACCAGAAAGCAACTTGCTGGAAGTAATACATTTTGATGTGTGCAGTCCAATAAGTGTTGAGGCGTGTAGTGGATATCGTTGTGTTCTTACTTCACAGATGATTTGAGTAGATGTTGAGTATATTTACTTGATGAATCACGAGTCTGAATTATTGAAAGGTTCAAGTAATTTCAGGGTGAAGTTGAAAGATCATCGTGACAAGAGGATAAAAGATCTATGATATGATCATAGAGATGAATATTTGAATTACGAGTTTGGCACAGAATTAAGACATTGTGGAAATTGTTTCACAACGATACAGCCTGGAACACCATAGTATGATGGTGTGTCCGAACATCATAAATGCACCCTATTGGATATGATGCATACCATGATGTCTCTTATCGAATTACCACAATAATTTATGGGTTAGGCATTAGAGACAACCACATTCACTTTAAAAGGGGCACCACGTAATTCCGATGAGATGACACCATATGAACTATGGTTTAGAGAAACCTAAGCTGTCATTTCTTAAAAGTTTGGGGCTGCGACGCTTATGTGAAAAAGTTTCAGTCTGATAAGCTCGAACCCAAAGCGGATAAATGCATCTTCATAGGACACCCAAAGCAGTTGGGTATACCTCCTGTCTCAGATCTGAAAGCAATAAGGGATTGTTTCTAGAATCGGGTCCTTTCTCGAGGAAAGGTTTCTCTCGAAAGAATTAAGTGGGAGGATGGGGGAGACTTGATGAGGTTATTGAACCGTCACTACAACTAGTGTATAGCAGGGCACAAAGAGTTGTTCCTGTGGCACCTACACCAATTGAAGTGGAAGCTTATGATGGTGATCATGAAACTTCAGATCAAGTCACTACCAAACCTCGTGGGATGACAAGGATGCGTACTACTTCAGAGTGGTACGTAATCCTGTCTTGGAAGTCATGTTGCTAGACAACAATGAACCTACGAGCTATGGAGAAGCGGTGGTGGGCCTGGATTCCGATAAATGGCTCGAGGCCATAAAAATCCGAGAGAAGATCCATGTATGGAAACAAAGTGTAGACTTTGACAGAACAGCTCGATGGTCGTGAGGGTGTTGAGTACAGATGGATTTTAAAAGGAAGACGAATAATGATGGTAAATGTCACCATTAAGAAAGCTCGACTTGTCGTTAAGAAGTTTACCGACAAGTTCAAGGAGTTGACTACGGTGAGACTTTCTCACTCGTAGCGATGCTAAGAGTCTGTTGGAATTATATTAGCGATTACTACATTATTTATGAAATCTTGCAGATAGGATGTCAAAATCCATTGTTTCCTCGTCGATTTTCTAGAGGAAAGGTTGTATGTGATACAACCGGAAGGTTTTGTCAATCCTGAAAGATGCTAATAAGTATGCAAAGCTCCAGCAATCCTTCTGAGGACTGGAGTAAGCATCTCGGAGTTGGAATGTATGCTTCGATAGATGATCAAAGATTTTGGGTGTATACAAAGTTTATGAGAAACTTGTATTTCCAAAGAAGTAAGTGGGAGCGCTATAGAATTTCTGATGAGTATATGTTGTTGACATATCATAGATCAGAAATGACAAAGAATTTCTGGAAAGCATATAGGGTTATTTGGAAAGTGTTTTTCAATGGAAAGCCTGGATTAAGCTACTTGAACATTGAGCATCAAGATCTATAAGGATAGATCAAAATGCTTAATGGTACTTTCAAATGAGCACATACCTTGACATGATCTTGAAGGTGTTCAAGATGGATCAGTCAAAGAAGGAGTTCTTGCCTGAGTTGTAAGGTATGAAGTTAAGACTTAAAGCTCGACCACGGCAGAATAGAGAGAAATGACGAAGGTCGTCCCCTATGCTTAAGACGTAGGCTCTACAGTATGCTATGCTGTGTACCGCACCAGAAGTGTGCCTTGCCATGAGGGGTACAAGAGTGATCCAAGGACAGCGGTCAAAGTTATCCTTAGTAACTAGTGGACTAAGGAATTTTTCTCGATTATGGAGGTGGTAAAAGAGTTCGTCGTAAAGGGTTACGTCGATGCAAGCTTAACACCTATCCGGATAGCTCTGAGTAGAGATACCGGATACGTATAATGGAGCAACAATTTAGAATAGCTCCAAGTAGAACAGTTATTTGGAATAGCTCCAAATAGAACGTAGTAGCTACATCCAGGAGATGACATAGAGATTTGTAAAGCACACACGGATCTGAAAGGTTCAGACCCATTGACTAAAACCTCTCTCACAAGCAACATGATCAAACCTAGAACTCATTGAGTGTTAATCACATAGTGATGTGAACTAGACTACTGACTCTAGTAAACTCTTGGGTGTTAGTCACATGGCGATGTGACCTGTGAGTGTTAATCACATGGCGATGTGAACTAGATTATTGACTCTAGTGCAAGTGGGAGACTGTTGGAAATATGCCCTAGAGGCAATAATAAATTGATTATTATTATATTTCCTTGTTCATGATAATCGTTTATTATCCATGCTAGAATTGTATTGATAGGAAACTCAGATACATGTGTGGATACATAGACAACACCATGTCCCTAGTAAGCCTCTAGTTGCCTAGCTCGTTGATCAATAGATGGTTACGGTTTCCTGACCATGGACATTGGATGTCGTTGATAACGGGATCACATCATTAGGAGAATGATGTGATGGACAAGACCCAATCCTAAGCATAGCACTAGATCGTGTAGTTCGTATGCTAAAGCTTTGCTAATGTCAAGTATCATTTCCTTAGACCATGAGATTGTGCAACTCCCGGATACCGTAGAAATGCTTTGGGTGTACCAAACGTCACAACGTAACTGGGTGACTATAAAGGTGCACTACAGGTATCTCCGAAAGTGTCTGTTGGGTTGGCATGAATCGAGACTAGGATTTGTCACTCCGTGTAAACGGAAAGGTATCTCTGGGACCACTCGGTAGGACATCATCATAATGTGCACAATGTGATCAAGGAGTTGATCACGGGATGATGTGTTACGGAACGAGTAAAGAGACTTGCCGGTAACGAGATTGAACAAGGTATCGGGATACCGACGATCGAATCTCGGGCAAGTATCGTACCGATAGACAAAGGGAATTGTATACGGGATTGATTAAGTCCTTGACATCGTGGTTCATCCGATGAGATCATCGTGGAACATGTGGGAGCCAACATGGGTATCCAGATCACGCTGTTGGTTATTGACCGGAGAACGTCTCGGTCATGTCTGCATGTCTCCCGAACCCGTAGGGTCTACACACTTAAGGTTCGATGACGCTAGGGTTATAAAGGAAGTTAGTATGTGGTTACCGAATGTTGTTCGGAGTCCCGGATGAGATCCGGGACGTCACGAGGAGTTCCGGAATGGTCCGGAGGTAAAGATTTATATATGGGAAGTCATGTTTTGGACACCGGAAAAGTTTCGGTGTTTATCGGTAATGTACCGGGACCACCGGGAGGGTCCCGGGGGTCCACCAAGTGGGGCCACCAACCCCGGAGGCTTGCATGGGCCAAGAGTGGTGAGGGACCAGCCCCTTAGTGGGCTGGTGCGCCTCCAATAAGGGCCCATGGCGCCTAAGAGGTGGAAAGGGGGCAAACCCTAGGGGATATGGGCCTTAGGGCCCATATTGGTGCGCCTCCCTCTCCTCTTCCCCTCTTCGCCTTAGGGCCCATATTGGTGGGAACCCTAGAGGGGGCGCAGCCCCTCCCCTTCCCTATATATATGAGGCCTAGGGCTGCCCAAAAGACACGCGATTCAATCTCTCTTGGTGCAGCCATGCGTCTCTTCTTCCTCCTCTTCTGTGGTGCTTGGCGAAGCCCTGCAGGATAGCCACGCTCCTCCACCACCACCACACCGTTGTGCTGCTGTTGGATGAAGTCTTCCTCAACCTCTCCCTCTCTCCTTGCTGGATCAAGGCGTGGGAGACGTCACCGGGCTGTACGTGTGTTGAACGCGGAGGTGCCGTCCGTTCGGCACTTGGTCATCGGTGATTTGGATCACGACGAGTACGACTCCATCAACCCCGTTCACTTGAACGCTTCCGCTTAGCGATCTACAAGGGTATGTAGATGCAACTCTCCTTCCCCTCGTTGCTAGTCTCTCCATAGATAGATCTTGGTGACACGTAGGAAAATTTTGAATTTCTGCTACGTTCCCCAACACCTGCATCTAGTGTAATAGTAATCTACGAGCCACAGGGGCTCAGCAATCTCGCACCCTCGCGATCAAGACTATTTAAGCTTAATAGGTAATAAGGGGGTAAATGTAAGTGGAGCTGCAGCAAGCGACTAGCATATATGGTGGCTAACTTATTCGCAAAAAAGAGCGAGAAGAGGAGGCAAAGCACGAGCGAGAAACTAGAGAGCAACTTGCGCAAACATAACTCCAACACCGTGTCCACTTCCCGGACTCCGCCGAGAAGAGGCCATCACGGCAACACACTCAGTTGATTCATTTTAATTAATTAAGGTTCAAGTTATCTACAACCGGACATTAACAAATTCCCATCTGCCCATAACCACGGGCACGGCTTTCGAAAGATCAATCCCTGCAGGGGGTCCCAACTTAGCCCATAACAAGCTCTCACGGTCAATGAAGGAATAGACCTCCACCCAAGACACACCGATCAGACTCGGTATCTCGGTACAACAAGATGATTCGGCAGGTTAAAACAAGTCCAGCAACACCAACCAGATGTGCCGACAAATCCCGATAGGAGCTGCACATATCTCGTTCTCAGGGCACACCGGATGAGCAAGACGTCGGGTAGGCCAGCCCAGAGTTGCCCCTGGTAGCCCCGGACATCGCTCGGTTGGACCAACA